>NW_028290388.1:0-20027 GCF_059628265.1 Tinamus guttatus | reverse complement strand
AAAGCCCCATTTTGGGGCTAGAAGCCCCATTTTTGGGGTCAGACCTGGCATTTTTGGGGTGAAAACGCCCCATTTTGGGACTAGAAGCCCCATTTTGGGGGTCAGAGACAGCATTTTTGGGGTGAAAAAGCCCCATTTTGGGGCTAGAAGCCCCATTTTGGGGGTCAGAGACGGCATTTTTGGGGTGAGAAAGCCCCGTTTTGGGGCTGGGAAGTCCTGGGGGGGGCGCCCCTTTTTGGACCCAGAACGGGGCGTTTTGGGGCTGCTGGTGCCACCTTCTTAATGTCCCCCCCGTCCCCATTGTCACCCCCTTGTCTGCCACTGTCTCCCCAATGTCCCCATTGTCCCCACGTCCCCCATTGTCCCCATTGTCCCTAATGTCCGCACGTCCCCCCCTTGACCCCATGTCCCCCATTGTCCCCATTGTCCCCATTGTCCCCATTGTCCCTATTGTCCCCAATGTCCCCACGTCCCCCATTGTCCCCATTGACCCCACGTCCCCCATTGTCCCCCATTGTCCCCATGTCCCCAATTGACCCCACGTCCCCCTATGTCCCCATTGACCCCATTGTCCCCTCGTCCCCTATTGTCCCCAATGTCCCCCATTGACCCCACTGATCCCCATTGACCCCATTGTCCCCATTGTCCCCCATTGTCCCCAATGTCCCCATTGTCCCCAATGTCCCCATGTCCCCAATTGCCTGCATTGTCCCCATGTCCCCCAATGTCCCTAATGTGTCCCCATTGTCCCCAATGTCCCCATGTCCCCCATTGACCCCATTGACCCAATGTCCCTCCATGTCCCCAATTGACCCCCATTGTCCTCATGTCCCCATTGATCCTCATTGACCCCATGTCCCCAATGTCCCCCAATGACTCCCATTGTCCCCATTGTCCCCATTGTCCCCATTGTCCCCCATTGTCCACCATTGTCCCCAATGTCCCCATTGTCCCCAATGTCCCCCAATGACCCCCATTGTCCCCATGTCCCCCATTGTCCCCATTGACCCCATGTCCCCAATTGACCCCCATTGTCCCCATTGTCCCCAATGTCCCCAATGTCCCCCACGTCCCCCAATGTCCCCCAATGACCCCCATTGTCCACCATTGTCCCCAATGTCCCCATTGTCCCCATTGTCCCCAATGTCCCCATGTCCCCCATTGACCCCATTGACCCAATGTCCCCCCCTTGTCCCCAATGTCCCCCCTTGTCCCCAATGTCCCCCATTGACCCCATGTCCCCAATTGACCCCCAATGTCCCCACGTCCCCCACGTCCCCCATTGTCCCCCATTGTCCCCCAATGTCCCCCATTGTCCCCATTGACCCCATTGTCCCAATTGTCCCCCATTGACCCCCATTGTCCCCATTGTCCCCATGTCCCCCCAGGCCATGTCCCCTCCAGGCCCCGCCCACTTTGTCACCCGCGTCCTCCCCGGCTGCCTCATCCCGACCCTGTCCCAGGCCCTGGGACAACTGGGAACCCTCCTGTTCCTGTGCCTGGGAATGCGGCTGCTGCTCCGGCTGCGTGAGTGCTGGGAACGCCGGGAATACCGGGAATACCGCCGGGAATACCGGGAATGGGGCTGGGAATGGGGCTGGGAATGTGGGGATGGAGCCTCCTGTTCCTGTGCCTGGGAATGCGGCTGCTGCTCCGGCTGCGTGAGTGCTGGGAATGCCGGGAATACCGGGAATGGGGCTGGGAATACCGGGAATGGGGCTGGGAATGTGGGGATGGAGCCTCCTGTTCCTGTGCCTGGGAATGCGGCTGCTGCTCCGGCTGCGTGAGTGCCGGGAATGCCGGGAATACCGGGAATGGGGCCGGGAATACCGGGAATGGGGCTGGGAATGGGGCTGGGAATGTGGGGGTGGAGCCTCCTGTTCCTGTGCCTGGGAATGCGGCTGCTGCTCCGGCTGCGTGAGTGCCGGGAATGCCGGGAATACCGGGAATACCACCGGGAATACCGGGAATGGGGCTGGGAATGGGGCTGGGAATGTGGGGATGGAGCCTCCTGTTCCTGTGCCTGGGAATGCGGCTGCTGCTCCGGCTGCGTGAGTGCCGGGAATGCCGGGAATACCGGGAATGGGGCCGGGAATACCGGGAATGGGGCTGGGAATGGGGCTGGGAATGTGGGGATGGAGCCTCCTGTTCCTGTGCCTGGGAATGCGGCTGCTGCTCCGGCTGCGTGAGTGCTGGGAATGCCGGGAATACCGGGAATGGGGCCGGGAATACCGGGAATGGGGCTGGGAATGTGGGGATGGAGCCTCCTGTTCCTGTGCCTGGGAATGCGGCTGCTGCTCCGGCTGCGTGAGTGCCGGGAACGCCGGGAATACCGGGAATGGGGCCGGGAATACCGGGAATGGGGCTGGGAATGGGGCTGGGAATGTGGGGATGGAGCCTCCTGTTCCTGTGCCTGGGAATGCGGCTGCTGCTCCGGCTGCGTGAGTGCCGGGAATGCCGGGAATACCGGGAATGGGGCCGGGAATACCGGGAATGGGGCCGGGAATACCGGGAATGGGGCTGGGAATGGGGCTGGGAATGTGGGGATGGAGCCTCCTGTTCCTGTGCCTGGGAATGCGGCTGCTGCTCCGGCTGCGTGAGTGCCGGGAATGCCGGGAATACCGGGAATGGGGCCGGGAATACCGGGAATGGGGCTGGGAATGGGGCTGGGAATGTGGGGGTGGAGCCTCCTGTTCCTGTGCCTGGGAATGCGGCTGCTGCTCCGGCTGCGTGAGTGCCGGGAACGCCGGGAATACCGTCGGGAATACCGGGAATGGGGCTGGGAATGGGGCTGGGAATGTGGGGATGGAGCCTCCTGTTCCTGTGCCTGGGAATGCGGCTGCTGCTCCGGCTGCGTGAGTGCCGGGAATGCCGGGAATACCGGGAATGGGGCCGGGAATACCGGGAATGGGGCTGGGAATGGGGCTGGGAATGTGGGGATGGAGCCTCCTGTTCCTGTGCCTGGGAATGCGGCTGCTGCTCCGGCTGCGTGAGTGCCGGGAACGCCGGGAATACCGGGAATGGGGCCGGGAATACCGGGAATGGGGCTGGGAATGGGGCTGGGAATGTGGGGATGGAGCCTCCTGTTCCTGTGCCTGGGAATGCGGCTGCTGCTCCGGCTGCGTGAGTGCCGGGAATGCCGGGAATACCGCCGGGAATACCGGGAATGGGGCCGGGAATACCGGGAATGGGGCTGGGAATGGGGCTGGGAATGTGGGGATGGAGCCTCCTGTTCCTGTGCCTGGGAATGCGGCTGCTGCTCCGGCTGCGTGAGTGCCGGGAATGCCGGGAATACCGGGAATGGGGCCGGGAATACCGGGAATGGGGCCGGGAATACCGGGAATGGGGCTGGGAATGGGGCTGGGAATGTGGGGATGGAGCCTCCTGTTCCTGTGCCTGGGAATGCGGCTGCTGCTCCGGCTGCGTGAGTGCCGGGAATGCCGGGAATACCGGGAATGGGGCCGGGAATACCGGGAATGGGGCTGGGAATGGGGCTGGGAATGTGGGGATGGAGCCTCCTGTTCCTGTGCCTGGGAATGCGGCTGCTGCTCCGGCTGCGTGAGTGCTGGGAATGCCGGGAATACCGGGAATACCGCCGGGAATACCGGGAATGGGGCTGGGAATGGGGCTGGGAATGTGGGGATGGAGCCTCCTGTTCCTGTGCCTGGGAATGCGGCTGCTGCTCCGGCTGCGTGAGTGCCGGGAATGGCGGGAATGCCGGGAATGGGGCCGGGAATACCGGGAATGGGGCTGGGAATGGGGCTGGGAATGTGGGGGTGGAGCCTCCTGTTCCTGTGCCTGGGAATGCGGCTGCTGCTCCGGCTGCGTGAGTGCTGGGAATGCCGGGAATACCGGGAATGGGGCCGGGAATACCGGGAATGGGGCTGGGAATGGGGCTGGGAATGTGGGGATGGAGCCTCCTGTTCCTGTGCCTGGGAATGCGGCTGCTGCTCCGGCTGCGTGAGTGCCGGGAATGCCGGGAATACCGGGAATGGGGCCGGGAATACCGGGAATGGGGCCGGGAATACCGGGAATGGGGCTGGGAATGGGGCTGGGAATGTGGGGATGGAGCCTCCTGTTCCTGTGCCTGGGAATGCGGCTGCTGCTCCGGCTGCGTGAGTGCTGGGAACGCCGGGAATACCGGGAATGGGGCCGGGAATACCGGGAATGGGGCTGGGAATGGGGCCGGGAATACCGGGAATGGGGCTGGGAATGGGGCTGGGAATGTGGGGGTGGAGCCTCCTGTTCCTGTGCCTGGGAATGCGGCTGCTGCTCCGGCTGCGTGAGTGCCGGGAATGCCGGGAATGCCGGGAATACCGCCGGGAATACCGGGAATGGGGCTGGGAATGGGGCTGGGAATGTGGGGATGGAGCCTCCTGTTCCTGTGCCTGGGAATGCGGCTGCTGCTCCGGCTGCGTGAGTGCCGGGAATGCCGGGAATACCGGGAATGGGGCCGGGAATACCGGGAATGGGGCTGGGAATGGGGCTGGGAATGTGGGGATGGAGCCTCCTGTTCCTGTGCCTGGGAATGCGGCTGCTGCTCCGGCTGCGTGAGTGCCGGGAACGCCGGGAATACCGCCGGGAATACCGGGAATGGGGCCGGGAATACCGGGAATGGGGCTGGGAATACCGGGAATGGGGCTGGGAATGGGGCCGGGAACGCCAGGAATGGGCCCAGGCGTCCGGGTGTCCCTGTGTCCCCCCATGTCCCCCCATGTCCCCCCCATGTCTCCCCATGTCCCCCCGTGTCCCCCTTGTCCCCATTGCTCCCAATGTCCCTAATGTCCCCAATGTCCCCCCATATTCCCTAATGTCCCCCAATGTCCCCATATCCCCCCATGTCCCCCATGTCCCCCCAATGTCCCCCCATGTCCCCGATGTCCCCCCTATGTTTCCATGTCCCCCTTGTCCCCCATGTCCCCATTGCTCCCAATGTCCCCCATGTCCCCCCCATGTCCCCCCGTGTCCCCCCATGTCCCCAATGTCCCAATGTCCCCCGATGTCCCCGATGTCCCCCCGTGTCCCCCCATGTCCCCCCGTGTCCCCCCGTGTCCCCCCGTGTCCCCCTGTGTCCCCCTTGTCCCCCTTGTCCCCCATGTCCCCCCCATGTCCCCCCCCATGTCCCCCCCATGTCCCCCCTTGTCCCCCCAATGTCCCCCCATGTCCCCAATGTCCCCAATGTCCCCATTGCTCCCAATGTCTCCCAATGTCCCCATATCCCCCCATATCCCCCCGTGTCCCCCATGTCCCCTGTCCCCCCATGTCCCCCTGTGTCCCCATATTCCCCTGTGTCCCCATATCCCCCCATATCTCCCATGTCCCCCCATGTCCTCCATGTCCCCCATGTCCCCCTGTGTCCCCATATCCCCCATGTCCCCCATGTCCCCATTGCTCCCAATGTCCCCCATGTCCCATGTCCCCCATGTCCCCACGTCCCCCTAACGTCCCCTTGTCCCCGCAGCCCTCGCTGGCCCCGCTCCCCACGCGGCGCTGGCCCTGGGGGGGCTCCTGGCCCTTTGGCTCCTGTTCGGCCCCCCGGCCCTTTGGGTCCTGCTGTTGAGCGGCCTCTGCGCCCTGGTCCTGGTCCTGACCCGGGCCAAGCGGCCCCGCGGGCTCTGCGTGGGGCTGGCGGCGCTGTGCTACCTGCTGCTGGGGTAGGGGACGTTGGGGACAATGGGGACGTTGGGGTCAATGGGGGCGTTGGGGTCAATGGGGACAATGGGGACGTTGGGGACGTTGGGGTCAATGGGGTCAATGGGGACAATGGGGGCGTTGGGGACAATGGGGGCGTTGGGGTCAATGGGGACATTGGGGTCAATGGGGACATTGGGGACAATGAGGTCAATGGAGACATTGGGGTCAATGGGGACATTGGGGACATTGGGGACAATGGGGACGTTGGGGACAATGGGGACGTTGGGGTCAATGGAGACATTGGGGTCAGTGGGGACATTGGGCACGTTGGAGACAGTGGGGGCATTGGGGGCGTTGGGGTCAATGGGGACGTTGGGGTCAATGGGGACGTTGGAGACAATGGGGTCAATGGGGACATTGGGGTCAATGGGGACATTGAGGACATTCGGGTCAATGGGGACATTGGGGACATTGGGGTCAATGGGGACATTGGGGTCATTGGGGACATTGAGGACATTCGGGTCAATGGGGACATTGAAGACATTGGGGTCAATGGGGACAATGCGGACGTTGGGGACATTGGGGACATTGGGGTCAATGGAGACATTGGGGTCAATGGGGACATTGGGGACAATGGGGACATTGGGGACATTGGGGACATTGGGGCCAATGGGGACATTCGGGTCAATGGGGACATTGGGGACATTGGGGACAATGGGGTCAATGGGGACGTTGGGGACATTGGGGACAATGGGGGACAATGGGGGACAATGGGGGGAATGGGGACGTTGGGGACAATGGGGACATTGAGGACATTCGGGTCAATGGGGACATTGGGGACATTGGGGTCAATGGGGACAATGGGGGCATTGGGGACAATGGGGACGTTGGGGTCAATGGGGTCAATGGGGACAATGGGGGCGTTGGGGACAATGGGGACGTTGGGGACAATGGGGACGTTGGGATCAATGGGGTCAATGGGGACAATGGGGACATTGGGGACATTGGAGTCAATGAAGACATTGGGGTCAATGGGGACATTGGGGACGTTGGGGTCAATGGGGACGTTGGGGTCAATGGGGACGTTGGGGTCAATGGGGTCAATGGGGACATTGGGGTCAATGGGGACAATGGGGGCGTTGGGGACAATGGGGACGTTGGGGGTGTTGGGGACATTCGGGTCAATGGGGACATTGGGGACAATGGGGTCAATGGGGACAATGGGGTCAATGGGGACATTGGGCACGTTGGAGACAATGGGGGCATTGGGGGCGTTGGGGTCAATGGGGACGTTGGGGTCAATGGGGACGTTGGGGACAATGGGGACGTTGGGGACAATGGGGTCAATGGGGACATTGGGGACATTGGGGTCAATGGGGACATTGGGGACAATGGGGACATTGGGGTCAATGGGGACATTGAGGACATTCGGGACAATGGGGACATTGGGGACATTGGGGACGTTGGGGAGAATGGAGACATTGGGGGTGATGGGAAGGAACTGGGTGGCTCTGGGGACACCGGGTGGCTCTGGGGACACCAGGTGGCTCTGGGGACACTGTGGGACACTGGGTGGCTCTGGGGACACTATGCGGCTCTGGGGGTGGCTTTGGGGACACCGGAGGCCATAGAGTGGCCCTGGGGACACCGGGTGGCCCCACCTCCGCCGCCCCTCCCCCGCAGGGAGCTGCACATGGTCGACACGGTGACGTGGCACAAGATGAGGGGTGAGTGTCCCCAATGTCCCCAATGTCCCCAAGGACGTCCCCATTGTCCCCAATGTCCCCAGTGATGTCCCCATGTCCCCATTGTCCCCAATGTCCCCATGAAGGTGCCCACATGGTGGTGGCCATGAAGGCCGTGTCTCCATGATGTCCCCATGATGTCCCCATGTCTCTACGATGTCCCCAATGTCCCCAATGTCCCCAATGTCCCCAATGTCCCCATTGTCCCCAATGTCTCCATGACCTCCCCATGTTTCTATGATGTCTCTACGATGTCCCCAATGTCCCCATTGTCCCCAATGTCCCCATGAAGGTGCCCACATGGTGGTGGCCATGAAGGCCGTGTCTCCATGACCTCCCCGTGTCTCTACGATGTCCCCATTATCCCCAATGTCCCCATGAAAGTGCCCACATGGTGGTGGCCATGAAGGCCATGTCTCCATGATGTCTCTATGATGTCCCCAATGTCCCCAGTGTCCCCAATGTCCCCATTGTCCCCAATGTCTCCATGACCTCCCCATGTTTCTATGATGTCTCTACGATGTCCCCAATGTCCCCATTGTCCCCAATGTCCCCATGAAGGTGCCCACATGGTGGTGGCCATGAAGGCCGTGTCTCCATGACCTCCCCATGTCTCTACGATGTCCCCAATGTCCCCATTGTCCCCATGACCTCCCCATGTCTCTACGATGTCCCCATTGTCCCCAATGTCCCCATGAAGGTGCCCACATGGTGGTGGCCATGAAGGCTGTGTCTCCATGACCTCCCCATGTCTCTACGATGTCCCCAATGTCCCCATTGTCCCCAATGTCCCCATGAAGGTGCCCACATGGTGGTGGCCATGAAGGCCGTGTCTCCATGATGTCCCCATGATGCCCCCATGTCTCCATGATGTCTCCATGACCTCCCCATGTCCCCATGATGTCCCCATGTCTCTATGGTGTCTCTACGATGTCCCCAATGTCCCCAATGTCCCCAATGTCCCCACGAAGGTGCCCACATGGTGGTGGCCATGAAGGCCGTGTCCCCATGACCTCCCCATGTCTCTACGATGTCCCCATTGTCCCCGATGTCCCCATTGTCCCCAATGTCCCCAATGTCCCCAATGTCCCCATTGTCCCCAACGTCCCCATGAAGGTGCCCACATGGTGGTGGCCATGAAGGCCGTGTCTCCATGATGTCCCCATGATGTCCCCATGTCTCTACGATGTCCCCATTGTCCCCAATGTCCCCATTGTCCCCAACGTCCCCATGAAGGTGCCCACATGGTGGTGGCCATGAAGGCCGTGTCTCCATGACCTCCCCATGTCTCTACGATGTTCCCATTGTCCCCAATGTCCCCGATGTCCCCAATGTCCCCATTGTCCCCAACGTCCCCACGAAGGTGCCCACATGGTGGTGGCCATGAAGGCCGTGTCCTTGGCCGCCGACCTGGAGGGGCCGCGGGCGCCGCCGGAGCCGTCGCTGCCCCAGGTCCTCGGGTACCTCTGCGCCCCGGGGAGCCTCCTCTTCGGGCCCTGGGAGCCCTTCGGCGCCCACCTGCGCGCGGCCGCGGGGCCGCCCCTGGTAGGGGGACGCGTGGGGACCTTGGGGACATCGTGGGGACAAAGCGGGACCCGGTTTTGGGGAGGTTTTGGGGGGTTTTGGGGAAGTTTTGGGTGGTTCTGGGGGGTTTTGAGGCCTAGTAGGCCGCAGGAGACGCCTGAGGGAGGGTTGGGGATCGGGGACACTGGGGACCTGGAGGGACATGGAGGGACATGGGGACACCTTGGGGACACCCTGGGGACAAAGTGGGGCCTGGTTTTGGGCGGTTTGGGGGTTTTTTGGGGACATTTTGGGTGGTTTTGGGGGGTTTTGGGGCCTACTAGGCCGCGGGAGATGCATGAGGAATGGCGCGGTGATGGATGGGGATGGGGGGACATTGGGGACACTGGGGACCTGAGGACACCTGGGGACACCGCGGGGACAAAGCGGGGCCTGGTTTTGGGGGGATTTTCGGGCGTTTTGGGGGCGTTTTGGGTGGTTTCGGGGCCTAGTAGGCCGCAGTAGACCCGTGAGGGATGGGGCAGTGATGGGTGGGGATGGGGGGACATTGGGGACACTGGGGACCTGGGGACACCTTGGGGACACCCTGAGGACAAAGTGGGACCCGGTTTTGGGGGGATTTTGGGGGGTTTTGGGGACGTTTTGGGTGGTTCTGGGGGGTTTTGAGGCCTAGTAGGCCGCAGGAGAGGCCTGAGGGAGGTTTGGGGATCGGGGACACTGGGGACATGGAGGGACATGGGGGGACCTGGGGACACCTTGGGGACACCTTGGGGACAATGCGGGGCCCCGTTTTGGGGAGGTTTTGGGTTTTTTTTGGGACATTTTGGGTGGTTTTGGGGGGTTTTGAGGCCTAGTAGGCCGCAGGAGATGCAGGCGGAATGTGCGTTGTTGGGTGGGCATGGGGGGACATTGGGGACACTGGGGACTTGGGGACACCCTGGGGACAAAGCGGGGCCTGGTTTTGGGGGGATTTTCGGGCATTTTGGGGGGTTTTGGGGACATTTTGGGTGGTTCTGGGGGGTTTTGAGGCCTAGTAGGCCGCAATAGATGCATGAGGAATGTGGGGGTGTTGAGTGGGGATGGGGGGACATTGGGGACATGGGGGGACATGGGGGGACCCGGGAGGACACAGAGGGACCCAGGGGGACCCAGGGGACACAGGGGACATGTGGGGACATGGGGGTCCGTGAAGGGACATGGAGGGACACGGAGGGACATGGGGGACATGGAAGGACATGGAAGGACATGGAGGGACATGGGGGGACACGGGGACATGGGGCGACATGAGGGGACACAGGGGGAGATGTGGGGACACAGGGGAACATGGGGGGACAATGGGGACATGGAGGGACCTGTGGGGACATGGAGGGACATTTGGGGACATGGGGGGACCAGGGGGAACATGGAGGGACACGGAGGGACATGGAGGGACCCAGGGGGACCCAGGGGGACATGGGGACATGGGGGGACATGGGGGTCCGTGAAGGGACATGAGGGGACACAAGGGGACATGGAGGGACATGGGGGCACATGGGGGGACACGGGAGGACAGGGAGGGACATGGGGGGACATTGGGGACATGGAGGGACCCAGGGGAACATGGGGGGACACGGAGGGACATGGGGGACATGGGGGTCCGTGAAAGGACATGGAGGGACATGGAAGGACATGGGGGGACATGGGGGGACATGTGGGGACACAGGGGGAGATGTGGGGACACAGGGGACATGGGGGGACAATGGGGACATGGAGGGACCTGTGGGGACATGGGGGAACATTGGGGACATGGAGGGACCCAGGGGGACCCGGGGGGACATGGGGACATGAGGGGACATGGGGGTCTGTGAAGGGACATGAGGGGACACAAGGGAGGACCCAGGGGGACCTGGAGGGACCCGAGGGGACGTGGGATGACCTGGGGGACATGAGGGGACACAAGGGGACATGGGGGCACATGGGGGTCCGTGAAGGGACATGGAGGGACATGGGAGGACACAGGGGGACATGGAGGGACATTTGGGGACATGGGATGACCTGGGGGACATGAGGGGACACGGAGGGACCTGGAGGGACACGGAGGGACATGGGGGGACATGGGGGGACCCAAGGCGACATGGGAGGACTTGGGGGACATGGGGGGACACGGAGGGACCTGGAGGGACATGAGGGGACATGTGGGGACATGGGGGGACACGGAGGGACATGGGGGCCCCGTGGGGACATTTGGGGACGTTGGGGGCCCCGCGGTGACGCGGCCGCCCCCAGAGCGCGTCGTGGGCGCTCAAGGCCGCGCGGAGCCTGGGCCTGGCCCTGCTCTGCCTGGCGGGATCCACCTGCCTGGCCCCGTTCCTGTTCTCCGGCCTCCTGCCGCTCTACGGCCCCCGCGCGCTGCCCAGGTGAGAGAGGGGCCCAGGCGTCCGGGAAGGGCCCCGGCGTCCGGGAAGGGCCCAGGCATCCGGGAGGGTGTCCGGAGGGGCCCAGGCGTCCGGGAAAGGGGCCCCGGCGTCCGGGGGGGTGATCGGGAAGAGGGGCCCCGGCGTCCGGGAAGGGCCCAGGCGTCCGGGGGGGGTGTCCGGGGGGGCCCAGGCGTCCGGGAAGGGCCCAGGCGTCCGGGAATGGGGGCCCAGGCGTCCGGGAAAGGGGCCCCGGCGTCCGGGGGGGTGTCCGGAGGGGCCCAGGCGTCCGAGGGGGTGTCCAGGAAAGGGGCCCAGGCGTCCGGGAAAGGAGACCGGGTGTCCGGGGGGGGGGTGTTTGGGAAGGGCCCAGGCGTCCGGGAAGGGGCCCAGGCATCTGGGAAGGGGCCCAGGCATCCGGGAATGGGGGCCCAGGCGTCCGGGAGGGCCCAGGCGTCCGGGGGCATCCGAGGGGGGCCCAGGCGTCCAAGGAGTCTTTGGGAAAAGGGGCCCAGGCGTCCGGGAAAGGGGGCCCAGGCGTCCGGGAAAGGGCCCAGGCGTCCGGGAAAGGAGACCGGGTGTCCGGGGGGGGTGTTTGGGAAGGGCCCAGGCGTCCGGGAAAGGGGCCCAGGCGTCCGGGGGGGTGTTTGGGAAGCGGGGCCCAGGCGTCCGGGAAGGGGCCCAGGCATCCGGGAATGGGGGCCCAGGCGTCCGGGAAAGGGGCCCCGGCGTCCAAGGGGGTGTCCGGGGGGCCCCAGTGTCCGGGAGGGTGTTCGGGAAGAAGGGCCCAGGCGTCCGGGACACCCCACAAAGGGCCCCGGCGTCCCGACCGTCCCCCCAACCGTCCTGTTAACGTTTCCCTTCTCTCCTCCCCCCAACAGCAGCGTCTTTGCTAAGTGAGTGGCTCCGCTGGGACGCGCGGTGACACCCGGTGACACCCGGTGACACGTGACAACACCCGGTGACAGCCGGTGACAACACCTGGTGACACCCGGTGACACGTGACAACACCCGGTGACACCCAGTGACAACATGCGGTGACACCCGGTGACACCCGGTGACATGTGACAACACCCGGTGACACCCGGTGACAACACGCGGTGACACCCGGTGACACGTGACAACACCCGGTGACACCCAGTGACAACATGCGGTGACACCCGGTGACACCCGGTGACATGTGACAACACCCGGTGACACCCGGTGACAACACGCGGTGACACCCAGTGACACCCGGTGACAACATCTGGTGACACCCAGTGACACGTGACAACACCCGGTGACAGCCGGTGACAACATGCGGTGACACCCGGTGACACCCGGTGACACGTGACAACACCCGGTGACAGCCGGTGACAACACCCGGTGACACCTGGTGACAACATGCGGTGACACCCGGTGACACGTGACAGCACCCGGTGACACCCGGTGACAACACGCGGTGACACCCGGTGACACCCCGTGACAACACCTGGTGACACCTGGTGACACGTGACAACACCCGGTGACAGCCGGTGACAACACGCGGTGACAGCCGGTGACAACACCTGGTGACACCCGGTGACACGTGACAACACCCGGTGACACCCGGTGACACCCGACAACACCCGCACGCGCCGCGACGGGGACCCCCGCGCGTCCCCCGCCCCCGGTGTCACCCGGGTGTCACCCCCGCCGGGTGTCACCCCCAAATGTCCCCAATGTCCCCGCAGGTGGCTCCGGGCCTACGAGAGCGCCTTGTCCTTCCACTTGAGCAACTTCTTTGTGGCCTTTTTGTCCGAGGCCACCGCGACCCTGGCGGGATCCGGAGCCTCCGGGGACAAGGACAAAGTGCAGTGGTGAGAGGGGCCCCGGCGTCCGGGAAAGGGCCCAGGCGTCCGGGAAGGGCCCAGGCGTCCGGGAAAGAGCCGGGTGTCCAGGAAGGGCCCAGGCGTCCGGGAAGGGGCCCAGGAGTCTGGGAAGGGCCCAGGCGTCCGGGAAAGGGGCCCAGGCGTCCGGGAAGGGGCCCAGGTGTCCGGAAAGGGCCCAGGAGTCCGGGAAGGGGCCCAGGCGTCCGGGAAGGGCCCGGGTGTCCGGGAAGGGGCCCAGGAGTCCGGGAAAGGGCCCAGGCGTCCGGGAAGGGGCCCAGGCGTCCGGGAAGGGGCCCAGGAGTCCGGGAAAGGGCCCAGGCGTCCGGGAAGGGCCCAGGATTCCAGGGAAGGGCCCAGGCGTCCGGGCGCTGACGCGGCCCCGCAGGGACCTCGTGGTTTCCCGGCCGCTCCACGTGGAATTTCCCCGCTCCATGGCCGACGTCGTCACCAACTGGAACCTGCCCATGTCCCGCTGGCTGCACACGTGTGAGCGGGGGGGACGTTGGGGACATTGGGGACATTGGGGACATTGGGGGACATTGGGGACATCGGGGACATTGGGGACATTGGGGGACATTGGGGACATCGGGGCCAGGGGGGTGTTGGGGACACTGGGGGACATCAGGACAAGGGGGACACCAGGGGACACTGGGGACACTGGGGGGGGGGGTTGGGGACATTGGGGACATTGGGGGACATTGGGGGACATTGGGGCAAGGGGGACACCAGGGGACACTGGGGAGGGGGTTGGGGACATTGGGAGAGGTTGGGGACATCGGGGACATGGGGGGTGTTGGGGACACCAGGGGACATTGGGGACATTGGGGACATCAGGGCAAGGGGGGTGGTGGGGACATCGGGGGACATCGGAGCGAAGGGGACACCAGGGGACATTGGGGACACTGGGGGGGGTGGTTGGGGACACTGGGAGACGCTGGGGACATTGGGGACATCAGGGACATGGGGGCAAGGGGGGGTGTTGGGGACATTGGGGACATTGGGGGACATCTGGGCAAGGGGGACACCAGGGGACACTGGGGACACTGGAGGGGGGGTTGGGGACATTGGGGACATCGGGGCCAGGGGGGTGTTGGGGACACCAGGGGACACTGGGGACAGTGGGGGATTTGGGGGGCTCCTGAGGGGTCCCTGGGGGGTCTCCGGTTGTCACTGGTTGTCCCCGGTTGTCCCTGGTCATCACCGGTTGTCACCGGTTGTCCCTGATCGTCACCGGTTGTCACCGGTCGTCACCGGTTGTTGCTGGTTGTCCCCAATTGTCGCTGGTTGTCACTGGGTGTCCCCGGTTGTCCCCGGTTGTCGCTGGTTGTTGCTGGTTGTCACCAGTTGTCATTGGTTGTCACCGGTTGTTACCGGTTGTCCCTGGTTGTTGTTGGTTGTCACCGTTGTCCCCGGTTGTCCCCGGTGTCACCCAGACGTGTTCAAGACCACCCGGCGCTTGGGGACCTTCGCGGCCGTCCTGAGCACCTACGCGGCCAGCGCGCTGCTGCACGTGAGCCCAAACACCCCGAAACGCCCCAAAACGCCCCGAAAACACCCCGAAACACCCTGAAAACGCCCAGAAACACCCCCAGAAACCCCCAGAAACACTCCGAAATACCCCAGAAACACCCTGAAACCCCCCGAAACACCCCAAAACGCCCCGAAACACCTTGAAACACCCTGAAAACGCCCCCAGAAACCCCCCCAGAAACCCCCAGAAAACACCCCAGAAACACCCCAAAACGCCCCCAAAACACCCCAGAAACACCCCGAAAACACCCCAGAAACACCCAGAAATGCCCCAGAAACACCCCGAAACACCCCAAAACGCCCCAGAAACCCCCAGAAACACCCCGAAACACCCCAGAAACACTCTGAAACCCTCCAAAACGCCCCGGAACGCCCTGAAAACACCCCAGAAACACTCTGAAACCCTCTGAAACACCCCAAAAACACCCCAGAAACACCCAGGAACACCTTGAAATGCCCCGAAAACACCCCAGAAACCCCCAGAAAAGCCCAGAAACACCCCAAAACCCCCAGATACACCCCAAAAACACCCCAGAAATCCCCAGAAACGCACCCAGAACCCCCAGAAACACCCAGAAACACCCTGAAAACGCCCAGAAACACCCCAAAATGCCCCCAGACCCTCCAGAAATGCCCTGAAACGCCCCAAAAACACCCCAGAAACACCCAGGAACGCCCCCAGAATCCCCAGAAACACCCCGAAATGCCCGAAAACACCCCAGAAACCGCCAGAAACACCCCCAGAACCCCCAAAACGTCCCAAAATACCCCCAAAACACCCAGAAACACCTCCAAAACCCCCAGAAAAACCCCAAAACACCCCCAAAACGCCCCCAGACCTCCCAGAAATGCCCCGAAAAACCCCAGGAACACCCCAAAACACCCCAAAAACTCCCAGAAATGCCCCCAAAACCCCCATAGAGACCTCAAAATGCCCCAAAATGCCCCCCAAACCCCCAGAAATGCCCCCAAATACCCCAAAAAAGTTCTGAAACACCCCGGAGCGCCCCAAAAACCATTAGCAACACCCCGAAAACACCCAGAAATGCCCCAAAACAGCCTGAAACCCCCCCTGGATGCCCCCAAGGTCCTCCAACCCCCCCCCGCAACAGCCGGCAACAGCCACAACCCCCCGCCGATACCCCGAAAATGCCCCGAATTGCCCCAAAATGGCCCCGAATGCCCCCAAATTGCCCCCAAATGTCCCCAAATTGTCCCCAAAATGTCCCCAAATGTCCCCAAATTGTCCCCAAATTGTCCCAAATTGTCCCAAAATGTCCCCAAATTGCCCCCAAATGTCCCCAAGTTGTCCCCAAATGTCCCCAAATTGTCCCCAAATGTCCCAAAATGTCCCCAAATTGTCCCCAAATTGTCCCCAAATGTCCCCAAAATGTCCCCAAATGTCCCCAAATTGCCCCCAAATGTCTCCAAATTGTCCCCAAAATGTCCCCAAATGTCCCCAAATGTCCCCAAATGTCTCCAAATTGCCCCAAATGTCTCCAAATTGCCCCCAAATGTCCCCAAATTGTCCCCAAATGTCCCCAAATTGTCCCCAAATGTCTCCAAATTGTCCCAAAATGTCCCCAAATTGCCCCCAAATGTCTCCAAATTATCCCAAAATGTCCCAAAATGTCCCCAAATGTCCCCAAATGTCCCCAAATTGCCCCCAAATGTCTCCAAAATGTCCCCAAATGTCCCCAAATTGTCCCCCAGGGCCTGAGCTTCCACCTGGCCGCCATCCTCCTCTCCCTCGGCTTCATCACCTACGCGGAGCACGGTGAGCGCGGCCCCTTTAAGAGCCCCCCCCAGAAGGGTACATGGCCCCTTTAAGAGCCCCCCCCATGGGAGGGAGCGCGGCCCCTTTAAGAGCCCCCCCCCCCGGGAGGGGGCGTGGCCCCTTTAAGAGCCCCCCCCCGAAGGGTACATGGCCCCTTTAAGAGCCCCCCCACCCCGCGGCGGTGGGCGTGGCTATGGCAGGGTGGGGCTGGGAGTAGCCCCCGCCCTCCTTGGGGCGGGGCCTGCAGGTAGGGGGCGGAGCCAGGCATGAAGCCGGGGGGGCGGGGCCAGGACGCGTCATAGGGGGAGGAGGGCGGGGCTTAAGGGAAGGGGGTGGGGATTGGGGTGTGGGCGGGGGCTTTATACTGGGTGTGGCTCCTGGGCGGGGCTAAATCACGTGGGCGGGGCTATCTCTTGGGCGGGGGCTTGACGCCAGGAACCTTTCGTGGCCATGGGCGGGGCTTTGGAGCCGTGGGGCGGGGCCTCGAGGTGGGCGTGGCTGCGCTGACCCCCCCCACCCCATCAGTGCCTGGCGGCCATCTTGGATGGGCGGGACTAAACAATGGGGGTGGGGCCTGGTGTCATGGGCGGGGCTATCTCGTGGGCGGGGCTATCTCGTGGGCGGGGCTTAATGCCAGGCACCTTTCCTGACCCTGGGCGGGGCTTGGGTGCCATGGGGCGGGGCTTGGGGGCCGTGGGGCGGGGCCTCGAGGTGGGCGTGGCCGCGCTGACGCCCCCCCCCAGTGCTCCGCCAGCGCCTGGCGGCCATCTTGGATGGGCGGGGCTAAGTCATAGGGGTGGGGCTCGTTCGTGGGTGGGGCTCGTGGGGCGGGGCTTCGAGGTGGGCGTGGCCGCGCTGACTCCGCCCCCCTTCCCCCCTCCGCCCCCCGCCCCGCCCCCCTGTGCTCCGCCAGCGCCTGGCGGCCATCTTGGATGGGCGGGGCCAAGTCATAGGGGTGGGGCCTGGCGTGGGCGGGGCTCGCTCGTGGGGGCGGGGCCTGGCGGTGGGCGTGGCCGCGCTGACCCCGCCCCCTTCCCCCCCCCCCAGTGCTCCGCCAGCGCCTGGCGGCCATCTTGGACGGGTGGGGCTAACTCATGGGGTGGGGCCTGGCGTGGGCGGGGCTCGCTCGTGGGGGCGGGGTCTAGCGGTGGGCGTGGCCGCGCTGACTCCGCCCCCCAGTGCTCCGCCAGCGCCTGGCGGCCATCTTGGACGCCTGCGTCCTGGCCAAGCGCTGCCCCCCCGGCTGCCGCCACCGGCACCGAAACGTGAGCGGGGGGGGGGGGCCGGACGCCGGGGCCCCTTTTTGGGGGGGGGGGGGGGGGATGAGGGGGTGTCCCCGGACGCCTGGGCCCCTTCCCGGACGCCTGGGCCCCTTTTTGGGATGGTCACGGGGTGTCCTCGAACGCTGGGTCCCTGTCCCGGACGCCGGGGCCCCTTGTTGGGGGTGATGGGGGGTGTCCCCGGACGCCTGGGCCCCTTCCCGGACATTGGGGCCCATTCCCGGACGCCTGGGCTCTTTGGAGGGAGGGCGGGAATGGGGGGGGGGGGGGTGTCCCCGGACGCCTGGGCCCATTCCCGGGTCTCGAGGCCCATTCCCGGACGCCGGGGCCCCTTTTTGGGGTGGTCACGGGGGGTGTCCCCGGACGCCTGGGCCCCTTCCCGGACGCCTGGGCCCCTTCCCGGACACTGGGGGCCATTCCCGGATGCCTGGGCCAATTCCCGGACACCGGGGCCCATTCCCAACCCCAGGGCCCCTTCCCGGACACCTGGGCCCCTTCCTATGGGGCTGGGCCGCCCCCCCGGACGCCTGGGCCCCTTCCCGGACACTGGGGCCCCTTCCCAGACATTGGGGGCCATTCCCAACCCCAGGGCCCCTTCCCGGACGCCTGGGCCCTTCCCGGACGCCTGGGCCCCTTGCTATGGGGCTGGGCCATCCCCCCGGACACCGGGGCCCTTTCCTGCACGTTGGGGCCCATTCCCGACCCTGGGGCCCTTTCCCGGACGCCTGGGCCCCTTCCCGGACACTGGGGGCCATTCCCAACCCCAGGGCCCCTTCCCGGACGCCTGGGCCCCTTTCCCGGACGCCTGGGCCCCCTTCCCGGACGCCTGGGCCCCTTCCCGGACGCCGGGGCCCTGACGCGGCCGCGGGTCCCGCGCAGGTTCTGTGGGTCGGGGGTCTCAACGCGGCCCTGGGCGCCCTCACGCTCTTCCACTTGGCCTATCTGGGCGCCCTGTTCGACGCCGACACCGACGACGCCGTCGAGGAGCAGGTTCGGGGCCAAAAACGGCCGCTTTGGGGCATTTCCCGCCCACCGATGATTTTGGGGCCAAAACGCGGCATTTTGGGGCCAAAACGCGGCGCTTTGGGGCCAAAACGCCGCGTTTTGGGGTCTTTTCCGCCCACCGATCCTTTTGGGGCCAAAACGCGGTGTTTTGGGGCCTTTCCCATCCGCCGCCACTTTTGGGGCCAAAAACAGCCAGTTTGGGGCCTTTCCCACCCACCGCCGCTTTTGGGGCCAAAATACTGCATTTTGGGGCCTTTTCCGCCCACCGATCCTTTTGGGGCCAAAACACGGCGTTTTGGGGCCTTTCCCACCCACCGATGATTTTGGGGCTAAAACGTGGCGTTTTGGGGCCTTTCCCGACCGCCACCACTTTTGGGGCTAAAACGCGGTATTTTGGGGCCTTTCCCACCCACCGAGGATTTTGGGCCTAAAACACGGCGTTTTGGGGTATTTCCCGCCCACCGCCACTTTTGGTCCTAAAACGCAGTGTTTTGGGGCCTTTCCCACCCACTGATGATTTTGGGGACAAAACGTGGCATTTTGGGGCCTTTTCTGCCCACTGCCGCTTTTGGGGCCAAAACGTGGCATTTTGGGGCCTTTTCCGCCCTCCGCCCCTTTTGGGGCCAAAACGCGGTGTTTTGGGGCCTTTCCCACCCACCACCAGTTTTGGGGCTAAAACACAGCGTTTTGGGGCCTATCCCGCCCACCGACGCTTTTGGGCCTAAAACGTGGCGTTTTGGGGTATTTCCCGCCCGCTGCCACTTTTGGGGTAAAACGTGGTATTTTGGGGCCTTTCCCGCCCACTGATGCTTTTGGGGCCAAAACGCGGTATTTTGGGGCCTTTTCCGCCCACCGATCCTTTTGGGGCTAAAACGCGGTGTTTTGGGGCCTTTCCTGCCCACTGACACTTTTGGGGCCAGAAATGGGTGTTTTGGGGCCTTTGCCGCCCACAGCCACTTTTGGGGCCAAAACGCGGTATTTTGGGGCCTTTTCCGCCCACCGATGATTTTGGGGCTAAAACGCGGCGTTTGGGGGCCTTTCCCACCCACTGATGCTTTTGGGGCCAAAACACAGCGATTTGGGGCCTTTCCCACCCACCGATGATTTTGGGGCCAAAACGCGGCGTTTTGGGGCCTTTCCTGCCCGCCGCCGCTTTTTGGGGCTAAAAGGGGCGCTTTTGGGTGCGTTGCCAGGGCTACGGCATGGGCCACACCCTGCGGAAGTGGGCGGAGCTCGGCTGGGCCAGTCACTGGGTCACCCTGGGCTGCCTGGGGCTGGCGGCGCTGCTG
>NW_028290387.1:0-27761 GCF_059628265.1 Tinamus guttatus | reverse complement strand
CCCCCCTTGTCCCTCCTGTCCCTTCAATGTCCCCCCGTGTCGCTTCCGTCCCCTCAATGTCCCCCCGTGTCCCCCTTGTCCCCTCAATGTCCCCCCCATGTCCCTCCCCCCAAACCCTTCAATGTCCCCCCTTGTCCCCACCGTCCCCTCAATGTCCTCCCGTGTCTCCTCTCGACACCTCAATGTCCCCCCTTGTCCCCTCAATGTCCCCCCGTTCCCCCCCATCCCCTCAATGTCCCCCCGTGTCCCCCCAAACCCCTCAATGTCCCCCCTTGTCCCTCCCGTCCCCTCAATGTCCCCCCGTGTCCCCCCTGAACCTCTCAATGTCCCCCCTTGTCCCTCCCGTCCCCTCAATGTCCCCCCGTGTCCCCCCCAACCCGTCAATGTCCCCCCTTGTCCCCCCTGTCCCCTCAATGTCCCCCCATGTCCCTCCCCCCAAACCTCTCAATGTCCCCCCGTTTCCCCCCGTCCCCTCAATGTCCCCCCTTGTCCCTTCCGTCCCCTCAATGTCCCCCCGTGTCCCCAGCGCTGGCCGAGATCCTGAGCGTCAAGGACATCGGCGGGGGGCGCAAGCTCTTCTACGTGCACTACATCGACTGTGAGTGCGGGGACACCGGGGGGACACGGGGACACCGGGGGGACACGGGGACGCCAGCTCACCAGGACGTCATTTAGGGCCACCAGAAGCTTCAGGGCCACCAAGAGGAGGTCACAGGGCCACCAGGAGCTTCTTGAGGGCCACCAGAGTTGGTTTAGGACCAGCAGGAGCAGGTCGGGAGCCACCAGAGGTGGCTTGTGGCCACCAGGAGGAGGTTTGGGGCCACCAGGATCTTCAGGGCCACCATGAAAAGGTCACAGTGTCACCAGAGGATTGTTTAGGGCCACCAAGAGATCACTTAGGGCCACCTAGAAGAGATTTGGGGCCATCAGCAGGAGATTTAGGGCCACCAGAAGCTTCAGGGCCACCAAGAGAAGACCACAGGGCCACCAGGAGCTGACTGAGGGCCACCAGAGTTGGTTTAGGACCAGCAGGAGCAGGTCGGGAGCCACCAGAGGTGGCTTGTGGCCACCAGGAGGAGGTTTGGGGCTACCAGGATCTTCAGGGCCACCATGAAAAGGTCACAGTGTCACCAGAGGATTGTTTAGGGCCACCAAGAGATCACTTAGGGCCACCTAGAAGAGATTTGGGGCCATCAGCAGGAGATTTAGGGCCACCAGAAGCTTCAGGGCCACCAAGAGGAGGTCACAGGGCCACCAGGAGCTTCTTGAGGGCCACCAGAGTTGGTTTAGGACCAGCAGGAGCGGGTCGGGAGCCACCAGAGGTGGCTTGTGGCCACCGGGAGGAGGTTTGGGGCCACCAGGAGCTTCAGGGCCACTATGAGAAGGTCACAGGGCCACCAGGAGGAGGCCACAGGGCCACCAGGAGCTAATTGAGGGCCAGCAGAGTTGGTTTAGGACCAGCAGGAACTAGTCAAGAGCCACCAGAGGTGGCTTGTGGCCACCAGGAGGAGGTTTGGGGCCACCAGGAGGAGGCTTGGAGCCACCAGGATCTTCAGGGCCACCATGAAAAGGTCACAGGGCCACCAGAGGATTGTTTAGGGCCACCAAAACATCACTTACGGCTATCTAGAAGAGGTTTGGGGCCATCAGCAGGAGATTCAGGGCCACCACGAGCTTCAGGGCCACCACGAGGAGGTCACACGGCCGCCAAGAGATCACTTAGGACAATCAGAAAGTCATTTAGGGCCACCAGGAGCTTCAGGGCCACCATGAGGAGGTCCCACGGCCACCAAGAGATCATTTAGGACCGTCAGAAAGTCATGTAGGGCCACCACGAGCTTCAGGGCCACCACGAGGAGGTCATACGGCCACCAAAAGATCACTTAGGACCATCAGAAAGCCATGTAGGGCCACCACGAGCTTCAGGGCCACCACGAGGAAGTCACACGACCACCAAGAGATCACTTAGGACCATCAGAAAGTCATTTAGGGCCACCATGAGTTTCAGGGCCACCATGAGGAGGTCACATGGCCACCAAGAGATCATTTAGGACCATCAAAAAGTCATTTAGGGCCACCATGAGTTTCAGAGTCACCACAAGGATGTCATACGGCCACCAAGAGGTCCCTTAGAACCATCAAAAAGTCATTTATGGCCACCACGAGTTTCAGGGTCACCACGAGGAGGTCACACGGCCACCAATAGATCACTTAGGACCATCAAAAAGTCATTTAGAGCCACCACGAGGTCCTTGAGGGCCACCCGGAGAAGCTTTGAGGCCCCCAGAGCCTCCAGGCTGGCCCCCCGCACGCCGAGGACGCTGTCCCCCTCGTTGTCACCGCGTTGTCCCCGTTGTCCCCAGTCAACAAGCGCCTGGACGAATGGGTGACGCCGGAGCGGCTGGACCTGAGCCGCATCCAGCTGCCGCGGAAGGAGGCCAAGACGCCCACCAAGAACGGGCTGCCCGGCTCGCGGCCCGGCTCCCCCGAGCCCGTGAGTGACACGGGGGGACACGATGGGGACACGGGGGGACACGGGAGGATGTGGGGCGGGAGGGACGGGGCTGGGGGGGTGTCCCCAGAGCCCTCGGGGACGTTTGCAGCGCTGGGGACATCCCTGGAGCTCTTGGGGACGTTTCCAGACCCAAGCGTGTCCCCAGAGCCCTCGGGGACATTTCCAGCTATGGGGACATCCCTGGAGCCCTTGGGGACATTTCCAGAGCTGGGGACATCCCTGGAGCCCTTAGGGACGTTTCCAGAGCTGGAGACGTCCCCAGAGACCTTGGGGACATTTCCAGACCCAGGGGTGTCCCCAGAGCCCTCGGGGACATTTCCAGCGCTGGGGACATCCCTGGAGCCCTTGGGGACATTTCTAGAGCTGGGGACGTGCCCGGAGCGCTTGGGGACATCCCTGGAGCTCTTGGGGACGTTTCCAGACGCAGGGGTGTCCCCAGAGCCATCAGGTTTCCAGATCTGGGGACATCTCCAGAGCTCTTGGGGACATTTTCAGACCCAGGGGTGTCCCCAGAACCCTCGGGGACGTTTCCAGCACTTGGGACGTCCCTGGAGCTCTTGGGGACGTTTCCAGAGCTGGGGACGTGCCCGGAGCCCTAGGGGACATCCCTGGAGCCCTTGGGGACACTTCCAGACCCAAGGGTGTCCCCAGAGCCCTTGGAGATGTTTCCAGAGCTGAGGCCATGTCTAGAGCCCTCAGGGACGTCTCCAGAGCTGGGGACATCCCCAGAGCCCTTGGGGACGTTTCCAGACCCAGGGATGTCCCCAGAGCTCTTGGGGACATCCCTGGAGGCCTTGGGGACGTTTCCAGACCCAGGGGTGTCCCCAGAGCCATCAGGGACATTTCCAGACCTGGGGATGTCCCCAGAGCCCTTGGGGACATTTTCAGACCCAGGGGTGTCCCCAGAGCCCTTGGGGACACTTCCAAAGTTGGAGATGTCCTTGGAGCCCATAGGGAGATTTCCAGACCCGGGGATATCTCCAGAGCTCTTGGGGACATCCCTGGAGCCCTTGGGGACGTTTCCAGGCCCAGGGGTGTCCCCAGAGCCATCAGGGACATTTCCAGACCTGGGGACATCTCCAGAGCTCTTGGGGACATTTCCAGACCCAGGGGTGTCCCCGGAGCCCTCGGGGACGTTTCCAGAGTTGGAGATGTCCTTGGAGACCTTAGGGACATTTCCAGACCCAAGGACATTTCTAGAGCCCTTGGGGACATTTCCAGAGCTGGGGACATCCCTGGAGCCCTTAGGGACATTTCCAGAGCTGGGGACGTGCCCGGAGCCCTTGGGGACATCCCCAGAACCCTTGGGGACACTTCCAGACCCAAGGGTGTCCCCAGAGCCCTTGGAGATGTTTCCAGAGCTGAGGCCATGTCTAGAGCCCTCAGGGACGTCTCCAGAGCTGGGGACGTCCCCAGAGCCCTTGGGGACGTTTCCAGACCCAGGGGTGTCCCCAGAGCCCATTTCTAGACCTGGAGACGTCCCCGGAGCCCCTGGGGACATTTCCAGAGTTGGAGATGTCCTTGGAGACCTTAGGGACATTTCCAGACCCAAGGACATTTCCAGAGCCCTCGGGGACATTTCCAGAGTTGGGGGCATCCCCAGAGCCCTTGGGGACCTTTTCAGACCCAGGGGTGTCCCCAGAGCCCTTGGGGACACTTCCAGAGTTGGAGATGTCCTTGGAGCCCATAGGGATATTTCCAGACCCGGGGATATCTCCAGAGCTCTTGGGGACATCCCTGGAGCCCTTGGGGACATCCCTGGAGCCCTTGGGGACGTTTCCAGACCCAGGGGTGTCCCCGGAGCCATCAGGGATATTTCTAGACCTGGGGACATCTCCAGAGTTCTTGGGGACATTTCCAGACCCAGGGGTGTCCCCAGAGCCCTTGGGGACATTTCCAGAGATGGGGACGTCCCCAGAGCCCTTGGGGACATTCTTGGGTCCCACAGTAACATTTCCAGACACAGGGACCTTTCTTGAGTTCTTGGGGACAGTTTTGGAGTTAGGGGGTGTCCCCAGAGCTTTTGGGGACATTTCCAGATCTGGGGACATCCCCGGAGCCGTTAGGGACGTTCTTAATGAAGGGGACGTTCTCGGAGCCGGGGGACGTCCCTGGAGCTCTTGGGGACATCCCCGGAGCTGGTGGGGACGCGCTCAGATGTGGCGGACATCTGTGGGGCCGAGGGATGTCCCCAGATCTCGTGGGGACGTCCCTGGAGCCATTGGGGACACTGGGAGCCATTGGGGACAGTGGGAGACACTGGGGACACTGGGAACCGTCAGGGACAACGGGAGCCATCGGGGACAACAGGAGCCGTTGGGGACAACAGGAGCTACGGGGACAAGGGAGCCCCTGGGGACACCGGGAGTCCTTGGGGACACTGGGAGCCATTGGGGACAATGGGAAACGGGGACACGGGGAGCATCAGGGACAACGGGAGCCATCGGTGACACCGGGAGCCATTGGGGACACGGGAAGCATGAAGGACGTGGGACAAGCGGGGACATGGGGACGCCTGGGGACACGGGGATCCGCTTGGGGACGTGGGGACGCTTCGCTTTGCCGCGCAGGGAGGGTCCCCATCGTGTCCCCTTTGCATCCCCGTTGTGTCCCCACGCTGTCCCCAACGTGCTGCTCTTCCTCGTGTCCCCATCGTGTCCCTGTTGCATCCCTGCTGTCCCCACATTGTCCCCACGTTATCTCCACGTTGTCCCCGCGTTTTTCTTTGTCACGTCCCCATCCTGTCCCCATCGTGTCTGCTTCGTGTCCCCACATTGTCCCCATGTTGTCCCCAACATCTTTCTTTCTTTGTCACAATTCTGTCCTAATCGCATCCCAATTGTGTCCCCTTTGCATCTTTGCGTTGTCCCCACGTTGTCCCCACATCATCCCCGCACTGTCCCCATGCTGTCCCCTGCTGTCCCCACATTGTCCCTGCGCTGTCCCAATGCTGTCCCCCGCTGTCCTCCCCTGTCCCCCCCTTGTCCCCATGCTGTCCTCTGTTGTCCCCGTTGTGCCCCATGCTGTCCCGTGCTCTTTCCTGCTGTCCCCGCCTGTCCCCATGCTGTCCCCTCGTTGTCCCCATGCTGTCCTCCCATTGTCCCCCCCTTGTCCCCATGCTGTGTCCTGCTGTCCGTTGCTGTCCCCCCGTTATTCCCCCGTTGTCCCCATGCTGTCCCCATGCTGTCCCTGCCTGTCCCCCTACTGTCTCCCATTGTCCCCATGCTGTCCCCCTGTTGTCCTCATACTGCCCCCTCGTTGTCCCCCGTTGTCCCCCCATTGTCCCCATGCTGTCCCCGTGCTGTCCCCACCCATCTCCTTGTTATCCCCCTGCTGTCCCTGCCCGTTTCCCTGCTGTCCCCCATTGTCCCCATGCTGTCCCCTGCTGTCCCCACCTGTCTCCCCATTATCCCCATGCTGTCCCCTGCTGTCCCTGCTGGTCCCTGCGTTGTCCCCGCGTTGTCCCCATGCTGTCCCCCTGCTGTCCCCACCCATCTCCCTGTTATCCCTATGCTGTCCCGTGCTGTCCCTGTTGTCCCCATGCTGTCCCCTGCTTTCCCTGCCCGTCCCCACGTTGTCCCCATGCTGTCCCCCGCTGTCCCTGTTGTCCCCATGCTGTCCCCTGCTGTCCCTGCTGGTCCCTGTGTTGTCCCCCCGCTGTCCCCTGCTGTCCCCATGCTGTCCCCCCATTGTCCCAATGCTGTCCCCATGCTGTCCCTGCCCATCCCCATGTTGTCCCCATGCTGTCCCCTGCTGTCCCTGTTGTCCCCATGCTGTCCCTGCCCGTCCCCGCGTTGTCCCCATGCTGTCCCTGCCCATCCCCATGTTGTCCTCATGCTGTCCCCTGCTGTCCCTGTTGTCCCCATGCTGTCCCCATGCTGTCCTTGCCTGTCCCCGCGTTGTCCCCCGTTGTCCCCCTGTTATCCCCATGCTGTCCCTGCCTGTCCCCCCGTTGTCCCCATGCTGTCCCTGCTGGTCCCTGCATTGTCCTCCCGCTGTCCCCATGCTGTCCCCATGCTGTCCCCCGTTATCCCTATGCTGTCCCCTGCTTTCTCTGTTGTCCCCATGCTGTCCCCATGCTGTCCCCATGCTGTCCTTGCCTGTCCCCTCGTTGTCCCCCGTTGTCCCCCCCTTGTTCCCATGCTGTCCCTGCCCGTCCCCCCGTTGTCCCCCCGTTATCCCCATGCTGTCCCTGCCCGTCCCTGCGTTGTCCCCATGCTGTCCCTGCCTGTCCCCCCGTTGTCCCCCTGTTATCCCCATGCTGTCCCTGCCCGTCCCCGCGTTGTCCCCACGTTGTCCCCCCGCTGTCCCCCGTTGTCCCCCTTGTCCCAACCCGCTCCTCTTCCCGGCGCAGAGGAAGAGCCTGGAGGCGGCGCCGAGCGGGAAGAGCCTCCCGGTTCCGGCCCCGCTGCGGCCCCGGGAGCCGGGCGGCCCCGCGCCCCAACCCGCTCCCGCTTCCGGGCCCGCTCCCGGTCCCGGTCCCGGTCCTGGTCCCGGTCCCGGTCCGGGGCCTGGGCCCGGCGAGGCCGAGGTGGCACCGGGCGCCGGGTGTCGCCCCACGGTACCGCCCGGGGGCTGCTGGGGGAAACCGGGATGAGCTGGGGGAAACTGGGATGAGCTGGGAGCTGCTGGGAGATACTGGGATGAGCTGGGAGAAACTGGGAGATACTGGGATGTGCTGGGAGAAACTGGGATGAGCTGGGAGAAACTGGGATGAGCTGGGAGCTGCTGGGAGCTGCTGGGAGAAACTGGGATGAGCTGGGAGATACTGGGATGTGCTGGGAGAAACTGGGATGAGCTGGGAGATACTGGGATGAGGTGGGAGAAACTGGGATGAGCTGGGAGCTGCTCGGAGATACTGGGATGAGCTGGGAGAAACTGAGATGAGCTGGGAGCTGCTGGGATGTCCTGGGAGAAACTGGGATGTCCTGGGAGAAACTGGGATGCGCTGGGAGAAACTGGGATGCACTGGGAGCTGCTGGGGGAAACTGGGAGAAACTGGGATGTGCTGGGAGAAACTGGGATGAGCTGGGAGCTGCTGGGAGATACTGGGAGAAACTGGGATGCGCTGGGAGAAACTGGGAGATGCTGGGAGAAACTGGGATGTGCTGGGAGAAACTGGGATGAGCTGGGAGCTGCTGGGAGATACTGGGAGCTGCTGGGGGAAACGGGGATGAGCTGGGATGTGCTGGGAGAAACTGGGAGATACTGGAAGAAACTGGGATGCGCTGGGATGTGCTGGGAGAAACTGGGATGAGCTGGGAGCTGCGGGGGGAAACTGGGATGAGCTGGGAGGTGCTGGGAGAAACTGGGATGAGCTGGGGGAAACTGGGATGTGCTGGGAGATACTGGGAGAAACTGGGATGTGCTGGGAGATACTGGGATGCGCTGGGATGTGCTGGGAGAAACTGGGATGTGCCAGGATGAGGTGGGAGATACTAGGAGAAACTGGGATGTGCTGGGAAAAACTGGGATGAGCTGGGAGATACTGGGAGCTGCTGGGATGAGTTGGGAGTTGTTGGGAGTTACTGGGATGAGTTGGGAGCTGTTGGGAGAAACTGGGATGTGCTGGGAGAAACTGGGATGAGCTGGGAGATGCTGGGAGATACTGGGAGAAACTGGGAGGCACTGGGATGTACTGGGAGAAACTGGGATGCGCTGGGAAGCACTGGGAGCTGCTGGGAGAAAACGGGAGATTTGGGGATGAGCTGGGAGATGCTGGGAGCTATTGGGAAGCACTGAGAGATCCCGGGGAGCACTGGGAGATACTGGGAAGCAGTGGGAGATACTGGGAGACACTGGGAGCATCCAGGGGGAATCTGGAGCTACTGAGGGATAGTGGGAGGTACTGGGGTCCTGTTAGGAAGCTATTGGGAATGCTGGGATGGTACTGGGAATACTGGGATGAGAAAGTGGGATATTGGCGGGGGGAAAGGAGGGCGACAATCCCCTTTAGCTTCAGAGGCAGGAGAAACTGGGATAGACTGGGATGAACCGGGATACACTGGGTTGGACTGGACTGGGAAGGACTGGGATACAGTGGGGTGGACTGGGATGAACTGGGATACACTGGGATGGACTGGGAAGGATCGGGATACACTGGGATGGACTGGGGTAGACTAAGGTGGATTGGGATGAACTGGGATGAACGGGGATACACTGGGATGGACTGGGATAGACTAGGGTGGGTTGGGCTGGGATGGACTGGGAAGGATCGGGATACACTGGGATGGACTGGGATAGACTAGGGTGGGTTGGGGTGGACTGGGATGAACCGGGATACACTGGGATGGACCGGGATAGACTGGGATACATTGGGGTGGGCCAGGGGGGTCGGGTGCCCATGGGCTGGGTGGGCTTGGGTGGGGGCAGCCAGAGCTGGACCGGTCTGGACCGGTCCATATGGATCCATACTGGTCTGTACTGGTTTATACGGGTCTGTACCGGTTTATACCAGTCCGTAGTGGTCCATACTGATCCATATGGATCCATACTGGTCTGTACCGGTCTATATGGGTCCATACTGGTCGGTACGGTCCATACAGGTACATATGGATCCATACTGTTCTATACTGGTCCATACTGGTCTGTACCGTCCATATGGGTACGTAGCAGTCCATATGGGTTCATACTGGTCTGTACTGATCCATACTGGTCCATATGGGTTTATATGGATTTGTACTGCTCTATAATGGCCTATACTGGTCCATATGGTCCATACTGCTCCGTACTAGTCCATACAGACTGTATTGGTCCATACGAGTCTGTTTGGATCCATACTGCTCTATAATGGCCTATACTGGTCCATACTGGTCCATACGGGTCTGTATGGATTCATACTGCTCTATACTGGCCCATACTGGTCCATATGGCCCATATTGGTTTATACTGGTCTGTATGGATCCATACTGCTCTATACTGGCCTATACTGCCCCATACTGGTCCATATGGTCCATACTGGTCCGTAGGGGCATGTATGGATCCATACTGCTCTATACTGGCCCATACTGGTCCATACTGGTCCATACAGACCGTACTGGTCCATAGGAGCATGTATGGATCCATGCTGCTCTATACTGGCCCATACTGGTCCATACAGACTGTACTGGTCCATACAGGCATGTATGGATCCATACTGCTTTATACTGGCACATACTGATCCATACTCGTTTATACTGGTCCATACAAACCGTATTGGTCTATAGGGGTCTGTATGGATCCATACTGCCCTATACTGGCCCATACTGGTCAATATGGTCCATACTGGTCCATAGGGGTCTGTATGGATCCATACTGCTCTATACTGGCCCGTAGTGGTCCATACGGTCCATACCGGGCCACGTGGGTCCGTACGGTCCGTACGGGTCCGTCCGGTTCCGTGCCGGTCCACACGGTGCGTGCCGCCCGCAGAAGCGCAAGGCCGACGTCGTGTCCCCCGCGACGCCCGTCCCCGCCGTCCCCGACACCTCCCAGGCCTCCGTGTTCCCCCAGGTGAGCGGGGGGACCCCCCGGGACCCCCCCGGGACCTCCCGGTACCACCCCATAACTCCCGGTCCAACCGGGGTCCCTGGGGCGGGGGGAGGGAAAGGGGGGTCGTTGGAGGGGAGGTCCCAGCACCTGGGGGGTCCCAGTCCCTTTGGGGGGGTCCTGGGGGGGGTCTCGAGGGGGATCCCAACCCCTTTGGGGGGTCTCAGGGGGTCCCAGGGGGTCTCGAGGGGGATCCCAGCCCCTTTGGGGGTCCCAGGGGGTCTGCAAGGGGGTGTCGGGGGGGATCCCAACCCCTTTGGGGGGTCTCAGGGGGTCTCGGGGGGATCCCAGCCCCTTTGGGGGTCCCAGGGGGTCTGCAAGGGGGTCTCGGGGGGGGAGATCCCAGCCCCTTTGGGGGGCCCCCAAGGGGATCTCGGGGGGGATCCCAGCCCCTTTGGGGGTCCCAGGGGGTCTCGGGGGGGATTCCAACTCCTTTGGGAGGGTCTCAGGGGGTCCCCACGGGGGATCTCGGGGGGGATCACAGCCGCTTTAGGGGGTATGGGGAGGGTCCCAGCCCCTTTGGGGGGTGTCCCAGGGGGTCCCAGCCCCTTTGGGGGTCCCAGGGGGCTCCCAAGAGGGTCTTGGGGGGGGATCCCAACCTCTTTGGGGGGTCCCAGGGGGTCCTCAAGGGGGTCTCGGGAGGGGAGAGGGATCCCAACCCCTTTGGGGGTTCCTGGGGGGTCCCCAAGGGGGTCTCGGGGGGGATCCCAGCCCCTTTGGGGGTCCTAGGGGGTCTCGGGGGGGATCCCAGCCCCTTTAGGGGGTCCCAGGGGGTCCTCAAGGGGGTCTCGGGGGGGATCACAGCCCCTTTAGAGGGTATGGGGAGGGTCCCAGCACCTGGGGGTTGTCCCAGGGGGTCCCACCCCCTTTGGGGGTCCAGGGGGTTTCAGGGGGGATCCCAGCCTCTTTGGGGGGTCCCAGGGGGTCCCCAAGGGGGTCTCGGGGGGGATCCCAACCCCTTTGGGGGGTCCTGGGGGGTCCCCAAGGGGGTCTCAGGGGGGATCCCAGCCTCTTTGGGGGTCCCAGGGGGCCTCGGGGGGGATCCCAACCCCTTTGGGGGGGTCCCAGGGGGTCCCCAAGGGGGTCTCAGGGGGGATCCCAACACCTTTGGGGGTTCCAGGGGGTCTCGGGGGTATCCCAGCCCCTTTGGGGGGTCTCAGGGGGTCCCCAAGGGGGTCTCGGGGGGGGGGGTCCCAGCCCCTTTGGGGGTTCCTGGGGGGCCTTGGGAGGGGTCCAGACCCATTGGGGGGTCCCCAAGGGGGTCCCAGCCCCTTTGGGGGGTCTCGGGGGGGTCCCACTGACCCCCCGCCCCCAGAACGGCTCTGCCCGTCGCGCTGTGGCCGCCCAACCCGGACGTAAGAGGAAGTCAAACTGCCTGGGGACAGACGAGGTGACACATTGGGGACATTGGGGACATCGGGGACACGGGGATATGGAGGGGAAAAGGGGGGACGGGGGGACGTGGAGGGGATAAGGAGGGACGGGGGGGATGGGGGGACGTGGGGGACAAGGTGGGGACCGGGGACATGGGAACACAGAGGGGACACAGGGACATGGAGGGGACAAGGGGGGGCATGGGGGACATGGGGACATGGGGGACATGGTGGGGATGGGGGACATGGGAACACAGGGGACATGAGGGACACTGGGGACGGGGGGACATGGAGGGGACATGGGGACACGGGGGACATGGGGACACGGGGAACATGGGGACACGGGGACGTGGAGGGGACAAGGGGGGACGTGGGGGACACGGGGATATGGCGGGGACCGGGGACATGGGAACACAGGGGGGACACAGGGACGTGGAGGGGACACACGGACACGAGGGGGACACAGGGGGACACGGGGACGTGGAGGGGACAAAGGGAGACATGGGGGACATGGGGGGACACGGGGACGTGGAGGGGACAAGGAGGGACACGGGGACATGGGGGACACTGGAGATGGGGGGACATGGGGACGTGGGAACACAGGGGGGACACGGGGGGACACGAGGACATGGAGGGGATGGGGGACATGGGAACACAGGGGGGACATGGGGACGTGGAGGGGACAAGGGGGGACATGGGGACATGGGGGACACTGAGGATGGGGGGACATGGAGACACAGGGGGGACATGGAGACAGGGGGACATACATGGGGGGACGGGGACATTGGGACATGGGGCAATATGGGGGAAATGGGGGGGATAGCGGGATTGGGGGGCAAGAGGGAACTGGGGACATGGGGGGGACATGGGAGGACATGGGGACATGGGGGGAACCCGAGGGGAGGCGACAGGGAAACTGAGGTAGAAATGGGGGAAAAGAGCCTAGAAACAGGGAAAGCAAGCCAGAACTGGGGGAAAAAGCCTGAAAAGAGGGAAAACAAGGCAGGAATGGAGGGAAAGCCCCCCATAAAGGGGTTCTTGCTCCAACGTCCCCCCCGGCGCCCCCAGGACTCGCAGGACTCGTCGGACGGGCTCCCGTCGGCCGCCCCGCGCATGACGGGCTCGCTGGTGTCGGACCGGAGCCACGACGACATCGTGACGCGCATGAAGAACATCGCGTGCATCGAGCTGGGCCGCCACCGCCTCAAGCCCTGGTACTTCTCGCCCTACCCGCAGGAGCTCACGGCGCTGCCCGTGCTCTACCTGTGCGAGTTCTGCCTCAAGTACGGCCACAGCCTGCGCTGCCTGCAGAGGCACCTGGTACGGGGACAAAAACCGCGTTTTGGGGTGAAAACGGCGTGTTTTGGGCGTCAAAACGCTGCTTTTTGGGGGGAAAATGGCCCACGGGGAGCGGGAATAGGCACTGTTTGCGGCCTGCGCTTTGAGGGAGAGAGGAGGTGCTGGGGGGGTGACATAGGGGTTTCTGGGGGGAAAATGGTGTTTTGGGGGGAGAAATGGGACTTTTGGAGAAGAAAATGGAACTTAGGGGGAGAAAATGGCACTTTGGGAGGAGAAAATGCCATTTTGGGGGTAGAAAAGGGCATTTTGGGAGAGAAAATGGCACTTTTGGGGGGAAATGGCGCTTTGGGGAGGAAATGGCAATTTGGGGAGAAAATGGCACTTTGGGGGGAGAAAATGCCATTTTGGGGAAGAAAAGGGCATTTTGGGGGAGGAAATGGCTCTACCTGTGAGAGTTCTGCCTCAAGTACGGCCACAGCCTGCGCTGCCTGCAGAGGCACCTGGTACGGGGCGAAAACGCCGCGTTTTGGGGTGAAAACGCCGTGTTTTGGGGGTCAAAACGCTGCTTTTTGGGGGGAAAATGGCCCACGGGGAGCAGGAATAGGCACTTTTTGCGGCCTGCACTTTCAGGGGGAGAGGAGGCGCTGGAGGGGTGACATAGGGGTTTCTGGGGGGAAAATGGTGTTTTTGGGGGAGAAAATGGCACTTTTGGGGGAGAAAATGGAACTTAGGGGGAGAAAATGGCACTTTGGGAGGAGAAAATGCCATTTTGGGGGTAGAAAAGGGCATTTTGGGAGAGAAAATGGCACTTTTGGGGGGAAATGGCGCTTTGGGGAGGAAATGGCAATTTGGGGAGAAAATGGCACTTTTGGGGGAGAAAATGGAACTTAGGGGGAGAAAAGGGCATTTTGGGGGAGGAAATGGCTCTACCTGTGCGAGTTCTGCCTCAAGTACGGCCACAGCCTGCGCTGCCTGCAGAGGCACCTGGTATGGGGACAAAAACCGCGTTTTGGGGCGAAAACGCCACTTTTTGCAGCAAAAACGGCCCACGGGGAGCGGAAATAGCCACTATGGCACTTTGGGGGGAGAAAAGGGCATTTTGGGGGAGAAAATGGCTCTACCTGTGCGAGTTCTGCCTCAAGTACGGCCACAGCCTGCGCTGCCTGCAGAGGCACCTAGTACGGGGCGAAAATGCCGCGTTTTGGGGGCGAAAACGCCGCTTTTTGCAGCAAAAAGGGCCCACGGGGAGCGGAAATAGCCACTATGGCACTTTGGGGGTGAAAATGGAACTTAGGGGGAGAAAATGGCACTTTGAGGGGAAAAATGGCATTTTGGGGGGGAAAAAGGCATTTTGGGGGGGAAAATGGCATTTTGAGGGGGGAAATGGCGCTTTGCTGGGGGGGAAATGGCTCTACCTGTGTGAGTTCTGCCTCAAGTACGTCCACAGCCTGCGCTGCCTGCAGAGGCACCTGGTACGGGGCCAAAAACGGCGTTTTGGGGTGAAAACGCCGTGTTTTGGGGGTCAAAACGCTGCTTTTTGGGAGAAAAATGGCCCACGGGGAGCAGGAATAGGCACTTTTTGCGGCCTGCGCTTTGAGGGGGAGAGGAGGTGCTGGGGGGGTGACATAGGGGTTTTGGGGGGGAAAATGGCATTTTGGGGGGAAGAAATGGGACTTTTGGAGAAGAAAATGGAACTTAGGGGGAGAAAATGGCACTTTGGGAGGAGAAAATGCCATTTTGGGGAAGAAAAGGGCATTTTGGGGGAGGAAATGGCTCTACCTGTGCGAGTTCTGCCTCAAGTACGGCCACAGCCTGCGCTGCCTGCAGAGGCACCTGGTATGGGGACAAAAACGGCGTTTTGGGGTGAAAACGGTGCATTTTGGGGGTGAAAATGCCGCGTTTTGGGGGGAAAACGGCCCACGGGGAGCAGAAATAGCCACTTTTGGCAGCCTGCGCTTTGGGGGGGGAGAGGAGGTGCTGGGGCGGGGCATAGGGGTTTTGGAGGGGAAAATGGTGTTTTTTGGGGGGGGGAATCTGACTTTGGGGGGGAAATGGCACTTTGGGGAGAAAAGAGCACTTTTCGGGTAGAAACTGGCATTTTGGGGGGAGAAAATGGTACTTTTGGAGGAGAAAATGGATCTTAGGGGGAGAAAATGGCACTTTGGGAGGGAAATGGCATTTTGAGGGGGGAAATGGCACTTTGGGGGGGGAAATAGCATTTTGGGGGGAAAATGGCACTTTGTGGGAGAAAATGGCACTTTGCGGGGGGAAATGGCACTTTTGGGGGGGGAAATGGCACTTTGGGGGGAAAAATGGCAATTTGGGGTGGAAAATGGCGCTTGGGGGAGAAAATGGCACTTTTGGGGGGAAAAATGGCAATTTGGGGGAGAAAATGCCACTTTTGGGGGGGGAAATGGCACTTTCAGGGAGAGAAAATGGCAGTTTGGGGAGAGAAAATGCCACTTTTGGGGGAGAAAATAGAATTTTGGGGGAGAAAAGGGCACTATTGGAGGAGAAAATGCCATTTTGGGGGGAGAAAAGGGCGTTTTGAGGGAGAAGATGGCTCTACCTGTGCGAGTTCTGCCTCAAGTACGGCCACAGCCTGCGCTGCCTGCAGAGGCACCTGGTATGGGGACAAAAACGGCGTTTTGGGGCGAAAACGGCGCGTTTTGGGCGTCAAAACGCTGCTTTTTGGGGGGAAAATGGCCCACGGGGAGCGGGAATAGGCCCTGTTTGGAGCCTGCGCTTTGGGGGGGAGAGGAGGCGCTGGGGGGGTGACATAGGGGTTTCTGGGGGGAAAATGGTGTTTTTGGGGGAGAAAATGGCACTTTTGGGGGAGAAAATGGAACTTAGGGGGAGAAAACGGCACTTTGGGGGGAGAAAATGCCATTTTGGGGGTAGAAAAGGGCATTTTGGGAGAGAAAATGGCACTTTTGGGGGGAAATGGCGCTTTGGGGAAGAAATGGCAATTTGGGGAGAAAATGGCACTTTTGGGGGAGAAAATGGAACTTAGGGGGAGAAAAGGGCATTTTGGGGGAGAAAATGGCTCTACCTGTGCGAGTTCTGCCTCAAGTACGGCCACAGCCTGCGCTGCCTGCAGAGGCACCTGGTATGGGGACAAAAACGGCGTTTTGGGGCGAAAACGGCGCGTTTTGGGGGTCAAAACGCTGCTTTTTGGGGGGAAAATGGCCCACGGGGAGCGGGAATAGGCACTTTTTGCGGCCTGCGCTTTGAGGGGGAGAGGAGGCGCTGGGGGGGTGACATAGGGGTTTCTGGGGGGGAAATTGCTCTTTTTGGGGGAGAAAATGGCACTTTTGGGGGAGAAAATGGAACTTAGGGGGAGAAAATGGCACTTTGGGAGGAGAAAATGCCATTTTGGGGGTAGAAAAGGGCATTTTGGGAGAGAAAATGGCACTTTTGGGGGGAAATGGCGCTTTGGGGAGGAAATGGCAATTTGGGGAGAAAATGGCACTTTTGGGGGAGAAAATGGAACTTAGGGGGAGAAAAGGGCATTTTGGGGGAGGAAATGGCTCTACCTGTGCGAGTTCTGCCTCAAGTACGGCCACAGCCTGCGCTGCCTGCAGAGGCACCTGGTATGGGCTGAAAACGCCGCATTTTGGGGCGAAAACGCCGCTTTTTGGGAGAAAAACGGCCCACGGGGAGCGGGAATAGGCACTTTTTGCGGCCTGCGCTTTGGGGGGGAAAGGAGGTGCTGGGGGGGGCATAGGGGTTTTTGGGGGGAAAATGGTGTTTTTGGGGGGGGAAATGGGACTTTGGGGAGTGAAATGGCATTTTGAGGGGGAAAATGGCGCTTTTGGAAAAGAAAATGGAACTTAGGGGGAGAAAATGCCACTTTGGGGGGAGAAATGGCATTTTGAGGGGGGAAATGGCACTTTGGGGGAGAAAATGGCAAGTTGGGGGGGAAAAGGATGTGCTGGGGGAGGACGTAGGGGTTTTGGGGGAGGAAAATGCCACTTTGGGGGAGAAAATGGCATTTTGGGGGAAGAAAATGCCATTTCTGGGGGAAAAATGGCAATTTGGGTGGGAAAATGGCACTTTAGAGGAGAAAATGCCACTTCTGGAAGAGAAAATGCCACCTTTGGGGGAGAAAATGCCACTTTTTGTGGGGTAAAAATAGCATTTGGGGGCACATAGATGCTCCCAGGGTGCCGCTGGGCTTAGTAGCCACCGTCCTGGGGTTGGTAGCCACCCCCTTGGGGCTATTGGTCACCCTATGGAGAAGAATATGGCATTTTGGTGGGGAAAAAAGCAGCGCTTTTGGGGTGAAAAAGTGGTATTTTGGGACCCCAGACCAAATGCGACCTGCGGCACCCGCCGGGCAACGAGATCTACCGCAAAGGGACCATCTCCTTCTTCGAGATCGACGGGCGCAAGAACAAGGTGGGGCCCGGACACCGGGGCCCCTTTTGGGTGGATCTGGGGTTGATTTGGGCTCTCCAGGGCCCCTTTTGGGTGAATCCTGGAGGGAATCTGGTCTCTCCCGGACGCCGGGGCCCCTTTTGGGTGAATCCTGGTGGGATTTGGGTCTCTCCCGGACGCCAGGGCCCTTTTTGGGCAAATCCCGGGGGGATTTGGGTCCCTCCCAGACGCCGGGGCCCCTTTTGGGTGAATCCTGGGGGGCTTCTGGTCTCTCCCGGACGCCGGGGCCCCTTTTGGGTTTTGGGCGAATCCCGGGGTGATTTGGGGCTCTCCCGGACGCCGGGGCCCCTTTTGGGTGAATCCAGGGGTGATTTGGGGCTCTCCCGGATGCCGGGGCCCCTCCCGGACGCCGGGGCCCCTTTTGGGTGAATCCGGGGGGATTTGGGGCTCTCCCGGACGCCGGGGCCCCTTTTGGGGGAATTCTGGGGAATTTTGGGTCTCTCCCGGACGCCGGGGCCCCTTTTGGGTGGATTTTGGGGGATTTTGGGCTCTCCCGGACGCCGGGGCCCCTCCTGAATACCGGGGCCCCTTTCGGGTGGATCCGGGGGGATTTGGGGCTCTCCCGGACGCCAGGGCCCCTTTTGGGTGAATCCGGGGATGATCTCGGTCTCTCCCGGACGCCGGGGCCCCTTTTGGTTGGTTTTTGGGGTGATTTGGGTCTCTCCCGAACGCCGGGGCCCCTTTTGGGTGAATCGTGGTGGGGTTTGGGTCTCTCCCGGACACCGGGGCCCCTTGTGGGTGGATTTTGGGGTGATCTGGGTCTCTCCTGGACGCCGGGGCCCCTTGTGGGTGGATTTTGGGCTCTCCCGGACGCCGGGGCCCCTTTTGGGTTTTGGGCGAATCCCGGGGTGATTTGGGGCTCTCCCGGACGCCGGGGCCCCTTTTGGGTGAATCCAGGGGTGATTTGGGGCTCTCCCGGACGCCGGGGCCCATCCCGGACGCCGGGGCCCCTTTTGGATGGATACGGGGGGATTTGGGGCTCTCCCGGACGCCGGGGCCCCTTTTGGGTGGATTTTGGGGTGATCTGGGTCTCTCCCGGACGCCGGGGCCCCTTTTGGGTGGATTTTGGGGGATTTTGGGCTCTCCCGGACGCCGGGGCCCCTCCTGAATACCGGGGCCCCTTTCGGGTGGATCCGGGGGGATTTGGGGCTCTCCCGGACGCCAGGGCCCCTTTTGGGTGAATCCGGGGATGATCTCGGTCTCTCCCGGACGCCGGGGCCCCTTTTGGTTGGTTTTTGGGGTGATTTGGGTCTCTCCCGAACGCCGGGGCCCCTTTTGGGTGAATCGTGGTGGGGTTTGGGTCTCTCCCGGACACCGGGGCCCCTTGTGGGTGGATTTTGGGGTGATCTGGGTCTCTCCTGGACGCCGGGGCCCCTTGTGGGTGGATTTTGGGCTCTCCCGGACGCCGGGGCCCCTTTTGGGTTTTGGGCGAATCCCGGGGTGATTTGGGGCTCTCCCGGACGCCGGGGCCCCTTTTGGGTGAATCCAGGGGTGATTTGGGGCTCTCCCGGACGCCGGGGCCCATCCCGGACGCCGGGGCCCCTTTTGGATGGATACGGGGGGATTTGGGTCTCTCCCGGACGCCGGGGCCCCTTTTGGGTGGATTTTGGGGTGATCTGGGTCTCTCCCGGACGCCGGGGCCCCTTTTGGGTGGATTTTGGGGTGATTTCGCTCCCTCCCGGACGCCGGGGCCCCCGCAGAGCTACTCGCAGAACCTCTGCCTCTTGGCCAAGTGCTTCCTGGACCACAAGACCCTCTACTACGACACCGACCCCTTCCTGTTCTACGTCATGACCGAGTACGACTGCAAGGGCTTCCACATCGTGGGCTACTTCTCCAAGGTGGGGGGCGCCCCACACTTGGGGGGCCATTCGGGGGGTTATTGACCCCTTGAGAGGGTTTTTTTGAGGTCCCTGGGGGAGTTTTGGGGGCCTGGGAGGGTTTTGGGGGGTTATTTGGGGTCCTTAGGGATTGGGGGGGTTGGGGTTTGGGGGAGTTATTTGGGATTCTTAGGGAGCAGTTTTGGGGGGTTATTGGGGCCCTGGGGGGTTATTTGGGGTTTTGGGGGGTTATTTGGGGTTCTTAGGGAGCAGTTTTGGGGGGTTATTGGGGCCCTGGGGGGTTATTTGGGGTTTTGGGGCTTTATTTGGGGGGTTATTTGGGGTCCTTAGGGGCCATTTTGGAGGGTTATTGGGACCCCTAGGGGGTTATTTGGGGCTTTGGGGGGTTATTTGGGGTCCTCGGGGGGCAGGTTGGGGTGTTAATGGGGCCCCAGGGGGTTATTTGGGGTCCTTAGGGGGGCATTTTGGAGGGTTATTGGGGCCCTGGGGGGTTATTTGGGGTTTTGGAGGCTTGGGGGGTTATTTGGGGGGTTCTCTGGGGGCTTGGGGGGTTATTTGGGCTCCTTAGGGGGTGGTTTGGGGGGGTTATTGGGGCCCCTGGGGGGTTATTTGGGGTTTTGGGGGGTTATTTGGGGTTCTTAGGGGGTGGTTTTGGGGGGTTATTGGAACCCCTAGGGGGTTATTGGGGGATTTAGGGGTTTATTGGGGGGTTTGGGGGGTTCTTTGGGGATTTGGGTTTTTTTTGGGTGGGTTCAGGGGTTATTTGGAGTCCTTAGGGGGTGGTTTGGGGGGGTTATTGGGGCCCCTGGGGGGTTATTTGGGGTTTTGGGGGGTTATTTGGGCTCCTTAGGGGCCATTTTGGAGGTTTATTGGGACCCCTAGGGGGTTATTTGGGGTTTTGGGGGGTTATTTGAGGGTTTGGGGGGTTATTTTGGGTCCTTAGGGATTGGGGGGGTGTTGGGGTTTTGGGGAGTTATTTGGGGTTCTTAGGGAGCAGTTTTGGGGGGTTATTGGGGCCCCGGGGGGGGTTATTTGGGGCCTTATTTGGGGGTTTGGGGGCTTATTTGGAGTCCTTAGGGGGTGGTTTGAGGGGGTTATTGGGGCCGCTAGGGGGTTATTTGGGGTTTTGGGGGGTTATTTGGGGGTTTGGGGTGTTATTTGGGGTCCTTAGGGGCCATTTTGGAGGGTTATTGGGGCCCTGGGTGGTTATTTGGGGTTTTGGAGGCTTGGGGGGTTATTTGGGGGGTTCTCTGGGGGTTTGGGGGGTTATTTGGGCTCCTTAGGGGGCGGTTTTGGGGGGTTATTTGGGGCCCTGGGGGGTTATTGGGGGTCCTTAGGGGCCATTTTGGAGGGTTATTGGGACCCCTAGGGGGTTATTTGGGGTTTTGGGGGGTTATTTGGGCTCCTTAGGGGCCATTTTGGAGGTTTATTGGGACCCCTAGGGGGTTATTTGGGGTTTTGGGGAGTTATTTGGGGTTCTTAGGGGGTGGTTTTGGGGGGTTATTGGAACCCCTAGGGGGTTATTGGGGGATTTAGGGGTTTATTGGGGGGTTTGGGGGGTTCTTTGGGGATTTGGGGGTTTTTTGGGCGGGTTCGGAGGTTATTTGGAGTCCTTAGGGGGTGGTTTGGGGGGGTTATTGGGGCCCCTGGGGAGTTATTTGGGGGTTTGGGGGGTTATTTGAGGGTTTGGGGGGTTATTTGGGGTCCTTAGGGATTGGGGGGTGTTGGGGTTTTGGGGAGTTATTTGGGGTTCTTAGGGAGCAGTTTTGGGGGGTTATTGGGGCCCTTAGGGGGTTATTTGGGGTTTTGGGGGGTTATTTGGGGGTTTGGGGGGTTATTTGGGGTCCTTAGGGGCCATTTTGGAGGGTTATTGGGGCCCCTAGGGGGTTATTTGGGGCTTTGGGGGGTTATTTGGGGGTCCTCGGGGGGCAGTTTGGGGTGTTAATGGGGCCCAAGGGGGTTATTTGGGGGCTTGGGGGGCAGTTTTGGGGGGTTATTGGGGCCCTGGGGGGTTATTTGGGGTTTTGGAGGCTTGGGGGGTTATTTGGGGGGTTCTCTGGGGGTTTGGGGGTTTATTTGGGCTCCTTAGTTGGCGGTTTTGGGGGGTTATTGTGGCCCCGGGGGGTTATTTGGGGTTTGGGGGGTTATTTGGGGCCCTGGGGGCAGTTTTGGGGGGTTATTCGGTGTTTGGGGGTTCTTTGGGGTTTTGGGGGTTCCTTGGGGCCCTGGGGGCAGTTTTGGGGGGTTCTTTGGGGCCCTCGGGGCAGTTTTGGGGAGTTATTCGGGGTTTGGGGGGTTCTTTGGGGTTTTGGGGGATTCTTTGAGGCTCGGGGCGTTTTGGGGGGTTCTTTGGGGTTTTGGGGATTCCTTGGGGCCCTGGGGGCAGTTTTGGGGGGTTCTTTGGGGTTTTGGGGGATTCTTTGGGGTTTGGGGGGGGTTCTTTGGGGTTTGAGGGTTCTTTGGGGCCCTGGGGGCAGTTTTGGGGGCTTCTCCGGGGTTTTGGGGGGTTCTTTGGGGTTTTGGGGCGTTCTTTGGGGCTCGGGGGGTTCTTGGGGGCCCTGGGGGCGGTTTTGGGGGTTCTCCGGGGTTTTGGGGGATTCTTTGGGGTTTTGGGGGTTCCTTGGGGCCCTGCGGGCGGTTTTGGGGGTTCTCCGGGTTTTGGGTGGTTATTTGCGGTTTTGGGGGTTCCTTGGGGCCCTGGGGGCGGTTTTGGGGGCAGTTTTGGGCGTTTCGGGGCCGTTCTCATATGGCGCCGCAGGAGAAGGAGTCCACGGAGGACTACAACGTTGCCTGCATCCTGTGGGCAGTTTTGGGGTGTTCTTTGGGGTTTTGGGGGTTCTTGGGGGTTTTGGGGGGTGTTCTTTGGGGTTTTGGGGGTTCCTCGGGTCCCCGGGGGCGGTTTTGGGGTGTTATTTGGGCGTTTTGGCGCCGCAGGAGAAGGAGTCCACGGAGGACTACAACGTCGCCTGCATCCTCACGCTGCCGCCCTACCAGCGCCGCGGCTACGGGAAGCTGCTCATCGAGTTCAGTGAGGAGCCCCGGGACCCTCGGGACCCCCCCGGGATCCCCCGAACAGCCGGGACCCCCCCGGGACACCCCGGGGCCTCCCAGGACCCCCCAAACGGCTGGGACCCCCCTGGGACCCCCCAAACGGCCGGGACCCCCTGGGATCCCCCCAAACAGCCAGGACCCCCCCGGGACCCCCCCGGGACACCCCAGGATCCCCCCGAACAGCCGGGACCCCCCGGGACCCCCAGGACACCCCAGGATCCCCCCGAACAGCCAGGACCCCCCGGGACACCCTGGGGCCTCCCAGGACCCCCCAAATGGCTGGGACCCCCCTGGGATCCCCCTAAACAGCCGGGACCCCCTGGGACCCCCCAAACGGCCGGGACCCCCTGGGATCCCCCCGGGAACCCCCCTGGGATCCCCCCAAACAGCCAGGACCCCCCCGGGACCCCCCCGGGACCCCCCTGGGACCCCCCCGAACGGCCGGGACCCCCCTGGGATCCCCCCGAACGGCCGGGAACCCCCGGGACCTCCTGGGATCCTCCCAAATGGCCAGGACCCCCCCCGGGACCCCCCTGAATGGCCGGGACACCCCTGAGACCTCTTCAGGACCCCGTGGGACCCCCCCAAAAGGCCGGGACCCCCCCGGGATCCCCCTGAACAACTGGGACCCCCCCGGGACCCCCCCGGGACCCCCCAAACGGCCGGGACCCCCGTGACCCCCCCACGATCCCCCTGAACAGCCAGGACCCCCCCAAACAGCTGAGACCCCCCCCGGGACCCCCTCGAACGACCAGGACCCCCCTGGGATCCCCCGGGATCCCCCCGAACAGCCAGGACCCCCCCAAACAGCCGAGACGCCCCCCAGGACCCCCCTGAACGGCCGGGACCTCCCCGGGATCCCCCCAAACCGCCAGGACCCCCCCCAAACAGCCGAGACCCCCCTGGGACCCCCCCCCGAAAGGCCGGGACCCCCCTGGGATCCCCTGGGATCCCCCCGAACAGCCAGGAACCCCCGGGACCCCCTGGGACCCCCCGGGACCCCCGGGACCCCCCCCAAACAGCCGAGACCCCCCTGGGACCCCCCCCCGGGACTCCCCCCAGGACCCCTGGGACCCCCAAACAGCTGAGACCCCCTGGGACCTCCCGGGACCCCCCCCGAACGGCCGGGGGACCCTGCCCCACCATGTCCCCATGTCCCCGTTGTCCCCATGTCCCCGTGTCCCCAAGGCTACGATCTCTCCAAGGTGGAGGGCAAGACGGGCACCCCTGAGAAACCTCAAAACCCCCTTAATCCCCCCCAAATCCCACAATTTCCCCCCAAATCCCCCCCAAACCAGCACAGGGGACCCTGATCCCGGTGTCCCCATGTCCCCATGTCCCTTGTCCCTGTGTCCCCAAGGCTACGATCTCTCCAAGGTGGAGGGCAAGACGGGCACCCCTGAGAAACCTCAAACCCCCTGATCCTCCCCAAAACACCCTTAATCCCCCCAAATCCCACAATTTCCCCCCAAACCAGCGCGGGGGACCCTGACCCCGGTGTCCCCATGTCCCTATGTCCGGTGTCCCCATGTCCCCTTGTCCCCATGTCCCCAAGGCTACAAGCTCTTCAAGGTGGAGGGCAAGACGGGCACCCCTGAGAAGCCCCAAAACCCCCTTAATCGCCCCCAAATGCCACAATTTCCCCCCAATTCCCCCCCAAAGCAGCTCGGGGGATCCTGACCCCGGTGTCCCCATGTCCCCATGTCCCCTGTCCCCACAGGTTACGAGCTCTCCAAGGTGGAGGGCAAGACGGGCACCCCCGAGAAGCCGCTCTCCGACCTGGGGCTCCTCTCCTACCGCAGCTACTGGTCCCAGACCATCCTGGAGATCCTCATGGGGCTCAAGGGCGACGGCGCCGAGCGGCCCCAGATCACCATCAAGTGAGCGCAGGCCCCGCCCCCTGGCCTAGGCCCCGCCCACGGGCCCCTAGGCCCCGCCCCCTGGGTCCTAGGACCCGCCCCCGGGTGGTAGGACACGCCCCCCCCCATGATGGGCACCCTCAGGGAGGGGCGGCCCCAGATCACCATCAAGTGAGCGTAGGCCCCGCCCCCGGGCCCAGGCCACGCCCACGGGCTCCTAGGCCCCGCCCCCTGTTCATAAGCCCCGCCCCCTGGGGGTAGGACACACACCCCCATGATGGGCACCCTCAGGGAGGGGCGGCCCCAGATCACCATCAAGTGAGCGCAGGCCCCGCCCCCGGGCCCAGGCCACGCCCACGGGCTCCTAAGACCCGCCCACGGGCTCCTAGGACCCGCCCCCCAGGTTCATAAGCCACACACCCCCCATCATGGACACCCTCAGGGAGGCCCCCAAGTCACCATCAAGTGAGCGCAGGCCCCGCCCCCGGGCCCAGGCCCCGCCCCCGGGCTCCTAAGACCCGCCCACGGGCTCCTAAGACCCGCCCCCCGTTCATAAGCCCCGCCCCCTGGGGGGTAGGACACGCCCCCCCCCCCATCATGGTCTCTCTCGGAGATGGGTGGCCCCCAGATCACCATCAAGTGAGCCCGCCCACGGCCTCCTAGGACCCGCCCCCGGTTCATAAGCCACGCCCCCGAGTCATAAGTTCCGCCCCTTGGGGGTAGGACACGCCCCCCCCCCCCATCATGGGCACCCTCACGGAGGGGTGGCCCCCAGATCACAATCAAGTGAGCCCAGGCCCCGCCCCCTGGCCTAGGCCCCGCCCCCAGGCTCCTAGGACCCGCCCCCGATTCATAAGCCCCGCCCCCCGTAGGTAGGACACGCCCCCCTCCCCGTCATGGGCACCCTCAGGAAGGGGGTGGCCCCCAGGTCGCCATCAAGTGAGCCCAGGTCCCGCCCCCTGTTCCCAGGCCACGCCCCTAGATACCTAAGCCCCGCCCCACGCTCCCAAACCCCACCCCAGGGCCATAAGCCCCGCCCCCTGGCTGTAGGATATGCCCTGTCATGAGGCCCCGCCCACGGCCTCCAGGACACGCCCCGGCCTCAAGCCCCGCCCTCCTCATGTAGGACACGCCCCCGGGTCTCTAGACTCCGCCCCATCACGGGGGACCCTCTTGGGGCTCAAGGATGGGCGGCCCCAGGTCACTCTCCAGCGAGACAGGCCCCGCCCCCCAGGCTCCTAAGCCCCGCCCCCTCCTGCAGAGTCCCCATAGGGCTCAAGGCAGAGGGTAGGGAACAGCCCCAACCCCGCCCCCCCTAAGCCCCGCCCACGGCTTCAGGACACGCCCCCAGCCCCTAAACCCCTCCCCTGAGGCACCCCAGCTGGCCCCACCCCCTTCAAATCAAACCACGCCCCTTGGGGACGTGGAGAGAGCTCCAAACCCCGCCCCCCCTTAAAGGGGGCAAGTGCTTGGGGGGGGGGCGGGGATGCCTCTTTAAAAGGGCAACTGCTCTTAAAGGGGCAATAATTCTTAAAAGGGCAATTGCTCTTAAAAGGGCAATAAGTCTTAAAGGAGCAACTGCTCTTAAGGGGGCAGTTTTAAAGGGGCAACTGCTCTTAAAGGGACAATAATTCTTAAAAGGACAATTGCTCTTAAAAGGGCAATTAATCTTAAAGGAGCAATTGCCCTTAAGGGGGGGCAGTTTTAAAGGGGCAACTGCTCTTAAAGGGGCCATGTCTTAAAGGGGCAACTACTCTTAAAAGGGCAACTGCTCTTAAAGGGGCAACTGCTCTTAAAGGGGCCATGTCTTAAAGGGGCAACTACTCTTAAAAGGGCAACTGCTCTTAAAGGGGCGATGTCTTAAAGGGGCAACTGCTCTTAAAGGGGCAACTGCTCTTAAAGGGGCAACAGCTCTTAAGGGGGCAATGTCTTAAAGGGGCAAATGCTCTTAAAAGGGTAACTGCTCTTAAGGGGGCAGTAGCTTTTAAAAGGGACAGTTGCTCTTAAAGGGTCAACTGCTCTTAAAGGGGCAATGGCAGGGGATTGCAGGGCTTGGTTGTTGTTGGAGGGAGGGTCTCACCCCGCCGCTGCCCCCAGCGAGATCAGCGAGATCACGAGCATCAAGAAGGAGGACGTCATCTCCACGCTGCAGTACCTCAACCTCATCAACTACTACAAGGTGCCCGGACGCCGGGGCCCCTTTTGGGTGGATCTGGGGGCAATTTAGAGCTCTCCCGGGCACCGGGGCCACTTTTGGGTGAATCCTGGAGGATTTTGGGTTCTCCCAGACACCGGGGCCCTTTTTGAGTGAATCCGGGGTTGTTTTCAGTCTCTCCCGGACGCCGGGGTCCCTTTTGGGTGGATCTGGGGTTGATTTGGGGCTCTCCCAGACACCGGGGCCCCTTTTGGGTGAATCCTGGGTGATTTGGGTCTCTCCCAGACGCCGAGGCCCCTTTTGGGTCGATTTTGGGGTGATTCGGGTCTCTCCCGGACGCCGGGGCCCCTTTTGGGTGAATCCCGGGGTGATTTGGGTCTCTCCCGGACGCCGGGGCCCCTTTTGGGTGGATTTGGGGTGATTCGGGTCTCTCCCGGACGCCGGGGCGCCTTTTGGGGTGAATCCCGGGGTGATTTGGGTCTCTCCCGGACGCCGGGGCCCCTTTTGGGTGGATTTTGGGGTGATTTGGGTCTCTCCTGGACGCCGGGGCCCCTTTTGGGTGGATTTTGGGTTGATTTGGGTCTCTCCCGGACGCCGGGGCCCCTTTTGGGTGGATTTTGGGGTGATTTGGGTCTCTCCCGGACGCCGGGGCCCCTTTTGGGTGGATTTTGGGGTGATTCGGGTCTCTCCCGGACGCCGGGGGGGCCCCTTTTGGGTGGATTTTGGGTTGATTTGGGTCTCTCCCGGACGCCGGGGCCCCTTTTGGGTGGATTTTGGGTTGATTTGGGTCTCTCCTGGACGCCGGGGCCCCTTTTGGGTGGATTTTGGGGTGATTCGGGTCTCTCCCGGACGCTGGGGCCCCTTTTGGGTGGATTTTGGGTTGATTTGGGTCTCTCCCGGACGCCGGGGCCCCTTTTGGGTGGATTTTGGGGTGATTCGGGTCTCTCCCGGACGCCGGGGCCCCCCGCAGGGCCAGTACATCCTGACGCTGTCCGAGGACATCGTGGAGGGCCACGAGCGGGCGATGCTCAAGCGGGTCCTGCGCATCGACGCCAAGTGCCTGCACTTCACCCCCAAGGACTGGAGCAAGCGGGGCAAGTGGTGGGCGCCCACCCCCGGGGTGGCCACGCCCCCATGAAAGAGCCACGCCCAGCCGGAGTCGGACACGCCCCCCCGGAAGCGGGCACGCCCCTTGCAACCCCCCCCCCCCCCCATCCCATTCATTAAACCAAGGACTGGAGCAAGTGGAGAGGCCACGCCCCCCTCCGGTGTGACCACACCCCCTTGGGTATGGCCACGGCTATCTGGAAGCAGCCACGCCCCTTGCAAGCTCCTCCCCCCCATTTATTAAAGGACTGGAGTGTGTAGTGTGAGGCCACGCCCTCTTCTATACGGCCACGCCCCCTTTGAACAAGCCACGCCCCTTCCACACACACACATCACCACCACCTTCATTGATGAAACTGAGGACTGAAATGGGCAGAGCAACTGGGGAGGCCACGCCCCCCGACGTGACCACGCCCCCCGACCCAGCCACGCCCACTTGGAGACGGCCACGCCCCTTGGGCCCTCCAAATCCCCCCCCCCCCAATTAAAACAAGGACTGGAACAAGTGATTTGCGAAGCCACGCCCTCCCGAAGCTGGCCACGCCCACATGCAGGCAGCCCCGCCCCCTCCGAGGCCCCGCCCTCCATTAAAGC
>NW_028290386.1:0-44847 GCF_059628265.1 Tinamus guttatus | reverse complement strand
CCTAGAGCTCCCATAGGACCCCCTATAGCCCCCATAGGGCCCCCTAGAGCTCCATGGGACGCCGTAGAGCTCCCCTAGGGCCCCCTATAACCACCATAGGACCTTCTATAGCCCCCATAGGACCCCCTAGAGATCCTATAACTCCCCTAGAGCTCCCCTAAGACCCCCTAGAGCCCCCATAGGACCCCCTATAGCCCCCATAGGACCCCCTAGAGCTCCTATAGGACCCCTAAACCTCCTATATGACCCTCGATAGTTCCCATAGGATGCCCTAGAGCTCCCATAGGGCCACCTATAACCACCATAGGACCCACTGTAGTCCCCATAGGGCCCCCTTGAGCCCCCACAGGACCCCCAGAGCTCCCCTAGGGCCCCCTATAGCCCCCATATGACCCCCTAGAGCTCCTATAGACCCCCTAGAGCTCCTATAGGACCCCCTGTAGTCCCCATAGGATACCCTAGAGCTCCCAAAGGGCACACTATAACCACCATAGGACCCTCAATAGCCCCCATAGGACCCCCTAGAACTCCCCCAGCGTGCCCTATAACCACCATAGAACCCCCTATAGCCCCCCTAGGACACCCAGTTCTGCCCTAGGACCCCCCTATAGCCCCATCGGGCCCCCTATAGCAACCATAGGACCCACTATAGCCCCCTTAGGGCCCCCTAGAGACCCCACGGGTACCCCGGAGCTCCCCTACGACCCCCTAGAGACCCCACTGGGCCTCCTAGAGCTCCCATAGGACGCTTAGAGCTCCCCTAGGGCCCCCTATAACCACCATAGGATGCCCTATAGCCCCCATAGGGCCCCCTGGAGCTCCCCTAGGACCCCCTATAGCTCCCCTAGTACCCCCTATAGCCCCCATAGGGCCCCCTAGAGCTCCCCTAGTGCCCCCTATAACCACCATAGGACCCCATATAGGCCCCATAGGACCCCCTAGAGCTCCTATAGCCCCCCTAGAGCTCCTATAGGATCCCCTATAGTTCCCATAGGATGCCCTATAGCCCCCATAGGATCCCCTAGAGCTCCCCTAGGACCCCCAATAGTCCCCATAGGACCCCCTAGAACTCCCATAGGACCCCCTAGAGCCCCCATAGGACTCCCAAGAACTCCTATAGGACCCCATATAACCCTCATAGGGCCTCCTAGAGCTCCCATAGGGCCCCCTAGAGCTCCACGGGACGCCGTAGAGCTCCCCTAGGACACCCTATAACCCCCTTAGGACCCCGTAGAGCCCCCGTGGGACCCCCTAGGGCCCCCTTATGACCTCCTAGAGCTTCTATAGCCCCCTAGACCTATGGCCCCCATGGCACCCTCTACAGTGCCCATAGGATGCCCTAGAGCTCCCACAGGGTCCCCTATAACCACCATAGGACCCACTATAGCCCCCATAGGACCCTCTAGAGCTCCTATAGACCCCCTAGAGCTCCTATAGGACCCCCTGTAGTCCCCATAGGATGCCCTAGAGCTCCCATAGGGTCCCCTATAACCACCATAGGACCCTCTATAGCCCCCATAGGATCCCCTAGAACTCCCCCAGGGCCCCCTATAACCACCATAGGCCCCCCTATAGCCCCCCTAGGACCCCTAGAGCTCCCATAAGACCTCCTATAGCCCCCATAGGGCCCCCTAGAGTCCCTTCGGGTCCCTGAAAACCAACATAGGACACTCTATAGCCCCCATAAGACCCCCGAGACCTCGCATAGTACCCATTATAGCTCCCATAGGAACTCCTAGCGCTCCTATTGCCCCCCTAGAGCTCCTATAGGATCCCCTATAGCCCCCATAGGACCACCTAGAACTCCCCTAGGGCCCCCTATAACCACCATAGGATGCCCTATAGCCCCCATAGTACCCCCTAGAGCTCCTATAGACACCCTAGAGCTCCTATAGGACCCCCTATAGTCCCCATAGGTTGCCCTATAGCGCCCATATGGCCCCCTAGAGCTCCCCTAGGACCCCCAGAGCTCTCATAGGACCCCCTATAGCCCCCATCGGGCCCCCTAGAGCTCCCTTAGGGCCCCCTATAGCCACCATAGGACCCACTATAGCCCCCATAGGGCCCCCTAGAGACCCCACAGTACACCCAGAGCCCCCTAGGACCCCCTATAGCCCCAAGAGAGCCTCCTAGAGCTCCCATAGGACGCCCTAGAGCTCCCCTATGTCCCCCTATAACCACCGTAGGAGCCCCTAGAGCTCCCCTAGGACCCCCTAGAGCTCCCCTAGGACCCCCTAGAGCTCCCCTAGGGCCCCCTAGAGCTCCCATACGACCCCCTAGAGCCCCCAAGGACCCCCTAGAGGTCCTATAGACCCCCTAGACCTGCTATAGGACCCTCTGTAGTGCCCATAGGACGCCCTAGAGCTCCCATAGGGTCCCCTATAACCACCATAGGACTCTCTATAGCTCCCATAGGACCCCCTAGAGTTCCCCTAGTACCCACCAGAGCTCCCCACGGACCCCCTATAGCCCCCATAGGACCCCCAGATCTCCCCTAGGACCCCCTATACCCCCATACGACCCCCTAGAGCTCCCCTAGGACCCCTCAGAGTTCCCCTAGGACCCTCTATAACCCCCATAGGGCCCCCTAGAGCTCCCATACGACCCCCTAGAGCCCCCAAGGACCCCCTAGAGGTCCTATAGACCCCCTAGACCTGCTATAGGACCCTCTGTAGTGCCCATAGGACGCCCTAGAGCTCCCATAGGGTCCCCTATAACCACCATAGGAATCTCTATAGCTCCCATAGGACCCCCTAGAGCTCCCATAGGACGCCCTAGAGCTCCCCTAGTACACACCAGAGCTCCCCAAGGACCCCCTATAGCCCCCATAGGACCCCCAGATCTCCCCTAGGACCCTCTATACCCCCATAGGACCCCCTAGAGCTCCCCTAGGACCCCTCAGAGTTCCCCTAGGACCCTCTATAACCCTCCTAGGGCCCCCTAGAGCTCCCATAGGACCCCTATAGCCCCGATAGAACCCCCTAGAGCTTCTTTAGGATTCTCTATAGTCCCCATAGGATGCCCTAGAGCTCCCCTAGGACACCCTATAACCCCCATAGGGCCCCCTAGAGCTCCCGTAGGACCCCCTAGAGCCCCCATAGGACCACCTAGAGCTCCTATAGCCCCCCTAGACCTCCTATAGGACCCCCTATAGTGCCCATAGGATGCCCTAGAGCTCCCATAGGGTCCCCTATAACCTCCATAGGACACCCTATAGCCCACATAGGGCCCACTAGAGCCCTACAGGACACCCAGAGCTCCCCTAGGACCCCCTATAGCCCCCAGAGAGCCTCCTAGAGCTCCCATAGGACGCCCTAGAGCTCCCCTATGTCCCCCTATAACCACCGTAGGACCCCCTAGAGCTCCCCTAGGACCCCCTAGAGCTCCCCTAGGACCCCCTAGAGCTCCCATAGGGCCCCCTAGAGGTCCCCTAGGGCCTCCTATAACCACCATGGGACCCCATATAGGCCCCATAGGACCCTCTAGAGCTCCTATAGCCCCCCTAGAGCTCCTATAGGACCCCCTATAGTCCCCATAGGATGCCCTATAGCCCCCATAGGGCCCCCTAGAGCTCCCCTAGGACCCCCAGAACTCCCCTAGGACCCCCTATAGCTCCCATAGGGCTCCCTAGAGCTCCCCTAGGACCATCTAGAGCCCCCATAGGATCCCCTAGAGCTCCCCTAGGACCCCCCAGAGCTCCCCTAGGGCCCCCTATAACCACCATAGGATGCCCTATAGCCCCCATTGGCCCCCCTAGAGCTCCCCTAGGGACCCCTATAACCACCATAGGACCCCATATAGGCTCCATAGGACCCCCTAGAGCTCCCCTAGTACCCGCTATAACCCTCATAGGGCCCCCTATAGCCCCCACAGGACCCCCAGAGCTCCCACAGAACCCCCTATAGCCCCCATAGGACCCCCTGGAGCTCCATGGGACGCCCTAGAGCTCCCCTAGGACACCCTATAACCCCCATAGGGCCCCCTAGAGCTCCCATACGACCCCCTAGAGCCCCCAAGGACCCCCTAGAGGTCCTATAGACCCCCTAGACCTGCTATAGGACCCTCTGTAGTGCCCATAGGACGCCCTAGAGCTCCCATAGGGTCCCCTATAACCACCATAGGACTCTCTATAGCTCCCATAGGACCCCCTAGAGTTCCCCTAGTACCCACCAGAGCTCCCCACGGACCCCCTATAGCCCCCATAGGACCCCCAGATCTCCCCTAGGACCCCCTATACCCCCATACGACCCCCTAGAGCTCCCCTAGGACCCCTCAGAGTTCCCCTAGGACCCTCTATAACCCCCATAGGGCCCCCTAGAGCTCCCATACGACCCCCTAGAGCCCCCAAGGACCCCCTAGAGGTCCTATAGACCCCCTAGACCTGCTATAGGACCCTCTGTAGTGCCCATAGGACGCCCTAGAGCTCCCATAGGGTCCCCTATAACCACCATAGGAATCTCTATAGCTCCCATAGGACCCCCTAGAGCTCCCATAGGACGCCCTAGAGCTCCCCTAGTACACACCAGAGCTCCCCAAGGACCCCCTATAGCCCCCATAGGACCCCCAGATCTCCCCTAGGACCCTCTATACCCCCATAGGACCCCCTAGAGCTCCCCTAGGACCCCTCAGAGTTCCCCTAGGACCCTCTATAACCCTCCTAGGGCCCCCTAGAGCTCCCATAGGACCCCTATAGCCCCGATAGAACCCCCTAGAGCTTCTTTAGGATTCTCTATAGTCCCCATAGGATGCCCTAGAGCTCCCATAGGGCCCCCTAGAGCTCCCCTAGGACCCACTGTATTCCCCATAGGGCCCCCTAGAGCCCCCACAGGACCCCCAGAGCTCCCCTAGGGCCCCCTATAAGCACGATAGGACCCTCTATAGCCCCCATAGGACCCACTAGAGCTCCTATAGACCACCTAGAGCTCCTATAGGACCCCCTATAGACCCCATAGGATGCCCTAGAGCTCCCATAGGGCACACTATAACCACCATAATACCCTCTATAGCCCCCATAGGATCCCCTAGAACTCCCCCAGCGTGCCCTATAACCACCATAGGACCCCTATAGCCCCCCTAGGACCCCCAGAGCTCCTATAGGACCCCCTAGGGACCCCTAGGGCCCCCTAGACCTCCCTTAGGGCCCCCAAGAGCTCCCCTAGGATCCCCTATGACCCCCACAAGGCCCCCTAGAGCTCCCCTAGGACCCCCTATAGCCCCCAGAGAGCCTCCTAGAGCTCCCATAGGACCCCCTATGGCCCCCATAGGACCCCCTATGGCCCCCATAGGAACCCCTAGAGCTCTTATGGCCCCCTAGAGCTCCTATAGGATCCCCTATAGTCCCCATAGGATGCCCTAGAGCTCCCATAGGGCCACCTATAACCAGCATAGGACCCCCTAGAGACCCCACGGGATACCCAGAGCTCCCCTAGGACCCCCTAGAGACCCCATACAACCCCCTAGAGCTCCCCTAGGACCGCCAGAGCCCCCATAGGACCCCCTAGAGCTCCCCTAGGCCCCCAGAGCTCCCAATTGGACCCCCTATAGCCCCCATAGGACCCCCTAGAGCTCCCCTAGGACCCCCAGAGCTCCCAATTGGACCCCCTATAGCCCCCATAGGGCCCCCTAGAGCTCCCTTAGGGCCCCTGATAACCACCGTAGGACACTCTATAGCCCCCATAGGACCCCCTAGACCTCCCATAGTACTGCCTATAGCTCCCAGAGGAACTCCTAGAGCTCCTATTGCCCCCCTAGAGCTCCTATATAATCCCCTATATTCCCCATAGAATGCCCTAAAGCTCCCATAGGGCCCCCTATAACCATCATATGACCTCTTATTGCCCCCATAGGGCACCCTAGAGATCCCCTACGACACCCTACAGCCTGCATAGGACCCCCTAGAGCCCCCCTAGGACCCCCCAGAGCCCCCCTAGGACCCCCTAGAGCTCCTATAGCCCCCTATAACCTCCTATATGACCCTCTATAGTCCCCATATGATGCCCTAGAGCTCCCCTAGGACCCCCCAGAGCTCGCCTAGGACCCCCTTTAACCCCCATAGGACCCCCTTTAACCCCCATAGGACCCCCTAGAGCTCCCATAGGACCCCCTATAGCCCCCATAGGGCCCCCTAGAGCTCCATGAGACGCCGTAGAGCTCCCCTAGGGCCCCCTATAACCACCATAGGACCTTCTATAGCCCCCATAGGACCCCCTAGAGATCCTATAACTCCCCTAGAGCTCCCCTAAGACCCCCTAGAGCCCCTATAGGACCCCCTATAGCCCCCATAGGACCCCCTAGAGCTCCTATAGGACCCCTAAACCTCCTATATGACCCTCGATAGTCCCCATAGGATGCCCTAGAGCTCCCATAGGGCCACCTATAACCACCATAGGACCCACTGTAGTCCCCATAGGGCCCCCTTGAGCCCCCACAGGACCCCCAGAGCTCCCCTAGGGCCCCCTATAGCCCCCATATGACCCCCTAGAGCTCCTATAGACCCCCTAGAGCTCCTATAGGACCCCCTGTAGTCCCCATAGGATACCCTAGAGCTCCCAAAGGGCACACTATAACCACCATAGGACCCTCAATAGCCCCCATAGGACCCCCTAGAACTCCCCCAGCGTGCCCTATAACCACCATAGAACCCCCTATAGCCCCCCTAGGACACCCAGTTCTGCCCTAGGACCCCCCTATAGCCCCATCGGGCCCCCTATAGCAACCATAGGACCCACTATAGCCCCCTTAGGGCCCCCTAGAGACCCCACGGGTACCCCGGAGCTCCCCTACGATCCCCTATAGCCCCCACTGGGCCTCCTAGAGCTCCCATAGGACGCTTAGAGCTCCCCTAGGGCCCCCTATAACCACCATAGGATGCCCTATAGCCCCCATAGGGCCCCCTAGAGCTCCCCTAGGACCCCCTAGAGCTCCCCTAGGACCCCCTAGAGCTCCCCTAGGACCCCCAAAAGCCCCCATAGGACCCCCTAGAACTCCCATAGGACCCCCTATAACCCTCATAGGGCCGCCTAGAGCTCCCATAGGGCCCCCTATAACCACCATCGGAACCCGTATAAGCCCCATAGGACCTCCTAGAGCTCCTATAGGACTCCCTATAGTCCCCATAGGATGCCCTATAGCCCCCATAGGGCCCCCTGGAGCTCCCCTAGGACCCCCTATAGCTCCCCTAGTACCCCCTATAGCCCCCATAGGGCCCCCTAGAGCTCCCCTAGTGCCCCCTATAACCACCATAGGACCCCATATAGGCCCCATAGGACCCCCTAGAACTCCTATAGGATCCCCTATAGTCCCCATAGGATGCCCTATAGCCCCCATAGGATCCCCTAGAGCTCCCCTAGGACCCCCAATAGCCCCCATAGGACCCCCTAGAACTCCCATAGGACCCCCTAGAGTCCCCATAGGACTCCCAAGAACTCCTATAGGACCCCATATAACCCTCATAGGGCCTCCTAGAGCTCCCATAGGGCCCCCTAGAGCTCCACGGGACGCCGTAGAGCTCCCCTAGGACACCCTATAACCCCCTTAGGACCCCGTAGAGCCCCCGTGGGACCCCCTAGGGCCCCCTTATGACCTCCTAGAGCTTCTATAGCCCCCTAGACCTATGGCCCCCATGGCACCCTCTACAGTGCCCATAGGATGCCCTAGAGCTCCCACAGGGTCCCCTATAACCACCATAGGACCCACTATAGCCCCCATAGGACCCTCTAGAGCTCCTATAGACCCCCTAGAGCTCCTATAGGACCCCCTGTAGTCCCCATAGGATGCCCTAGAGCTCCCATAGGGCACACTATAACCACCATAGGACCCTCTATAGCCCCCATAGGATCCCCTAGAACTCCCCCAGGGCCCCCTATAACCACCATAGGCCCCCCTATAGCCCCCCTAGGACCCCTAGAGCTCCCATAAGACCTCCTATAGCCCCCATAGGGCCCCCTAGAGTCCCTTCGGGTCCCTGAAAACCAACATAGGACACTCTATAGCCCCCATAAGACCCCCGAGACCTCGCATAGTACCCATTATAGCTCCCATAGGAACTCCTAGCGCTCCTATTGCCCCCCTAGAGCTCCTATAGGATCCCCTATAGCCCCCATAGGACCACCTAGAACTCCCCTAGGGCCCCCTATAACCACCATAGGATGCCCTATAGCCCCCATAGTACCCCCTAGAGCTCCTATAGGACCCCCTATAGTCCCCATAGGTTGCCCTATAGCGCCCATATGGCCCCCTAGAGCTCCCCTAGGACCCCCAGAGCTCTCATAGGACCCCCTATAGCCCCCATCGGGCCCCCTAGAGCTCCCTTAGGGCCCCCTATAGCCACCATAGGACCCACTATAGCCCCCATAGGGCCCCCTAGAGACCCCACAGTACACCCAGAGCCCCCTAGGACCCCCTATAGCCCCCAGAGAGCCTCCTAGAGCTCCCATAGGACGCCCTAGAGCTCCCCTATGTCCCCCTATAACCACCGTAGGAGCCCCTAGAGCTCCCCTAGGACCCCCTAGAGCTCCCCTAGGGCCCCCTAGAGCTCCCCTAGGGCCCCCTAGAGCTCCCATAGGGCCCCATAGAGGTCCCCTAGGGCCTCCTATAACCACCATGGGACCCCATATAGGCCCCATAGGACCCTCTAGAGCTCCTATAGCCCCCCTAGAGCTCCTATAGGACCCCCTATAGTCCCCATAGGATGCCCTATAGCCCCCATAGGGCCCCCTAGAGCTCCCCTAGGACCCCCAGAACTCCCCTAGGACCCCCTATAGCTCCCATAGGGCTCCCTAGAGCTCCCCTAGGACCATCTAGAGCCCCCATAGGATCCCCTAGAGCTCCCCTAGGACCCCCCAGAGCTCCCCTAGGGCCCCCTATAACCACCATAGGATGCCCTATAGCCCCCATTGGCCCCCCTAGAGCTCCCCTAGGGACCCCTATCACCACCATAGGACCCCATATAGGCTCCATAGGACCCCCTAGAGCTCCCCTAGTACCCGCTATAACCCTCATAGGGCCCCCTATAGCCCCCACAGGACCCCCAGAGCTCCCACAGAACCCCCTATAGCCCCCATAGGACCCCCTAGAGCTCCATGGGACGCCCTAGAGCTCCCCTAGGACACCCTATAACCCCCATAGGGCCCCCTAGAGCTCCCATACGACCCCCTAGAGGTCCTATAGACCCCCTAGACCTGCTATAGGACCCTCTGTAGTGCCCATAGGACGCCCTAGAGCTCCCATAGGGTCCCCTATAACCACCATAGGACTCTCTATAGCTCCCATAGGACCCCCTAGAGCCTCCATAGGACGCCCTAGAGCTCCCATAGGACCCCCTATAGCCCCGATAGAACCCCCTAGAGCTTCTTTAGGATTCTCTATAGTCCCCATAGGATGCCCTAGAGCTCCCCTAGGACCCACTGTAGTCCCCATAGGGCCCCCTAGAGCCCCCACAGGACCCCCAGAGCTCCCCTAGGACCCCCTATAGCCCCCAGAGAGCCTCTTAGAGCTCCCATAGGATGTCCTAGAGCTTCCCTATGGCCCCCTATAACCACCATAGGACCCTCTATAGCCCCCATAGGACCCCCTAGAGCTCCCATAGGAGGCCCTATAGCCCCCATAGGAACCCCAGATCTCCCCTAGGACCCCCTGGGGCTCACCTAAGACCCCCTATAGCCCCCATAGGACCCCCTATAGCCCCCTTAGGGCCCCCGAAAACCACCATAGGACCCCCTAGAGCTCCTATAGCCCCCCTAGAGCTCCTATAGGACCCCCTGTTGTCCCCATAGGGTGCCCTAGAGCTCCCATAGTGAACTCTATAACCCCCATAGGACCCTCTATAGCCCCCATAGGACCCCCTAGAACTCCGCCAGGTCCCCCTATAACCACCATAGGACCCCCTATAGTCCCCCTTGGACCTCCAGAGCTCTCATAGGACCCCGTAGAGCCCCCATAGGGCCCCCTAGAGCTCCCTTAGGGCACCCTAGAGTTCCCCTAGGACCCTCTATAACCCTCATAGAGCCCCCAGAGCTCCCATAGGACCCACTATAGCCCCGTTAGAACCCCCTAGAGCTTCTTTAGGGTTCTCTATAGTCCCCATAGGATGTCCTAGAGCTCCCATAGCGTCCCCTAGAGCTCCCCTAGCACCCTCAGAGCTCCCCTAGGACCCCCTATAGCTCTCATAGGGCTCCCTAGAGCTCTGCTAGGACCATCTAGAGCCCCCATAGGATCCCCTAGAGCTCCCCTAGGACCCCCCAGAGCTCCCCTAGGGCCCCCTATAACCACCATAGGATGCCCTATAGCCCCCATTGGGCCCCCTAGAGCTCCCCTAGGGACCCCTATAACCACCATAGGACCCCATATAGGCTCCATAGGACCCCCTAGAGCTCCTATAGACCCCCTAGATCTCCTATAGGACCCCCTATAGCCCCCATAGGACCCCCTAGAACTCCCATAGGACCCCCTACAGCTCCCATAGGACCCCCTAGAGCTCCCCTAGTACCCGCTATAACACTCATAGGGCCCCCTAGAGCCCCCACAGGACCCCCAGAGCTCCCACAGAACCCCCTATAGCCCCCATAGGACCCCCTAGAGCTCCATGGGATGCCCTAGAGCTCCCCTAGGACACCCTATAACCCCCATAGGGCCCCCTAGAGCTCCCATACAACCCCCTAGAGCCCCCAAGGACCCCCTAGAGGTCCTATAGCCCCCATAGACCTGCTATAGGACCCTCTGTAGTGCCCATAGGACGCCCTAGAGCTCCCATAGGACGCCCTAGAGCTCCCCTAGTACCCACCAGAGCTCCCCAAGGACTCCCTATAGCCCGCATAGGACCCCCAGATCTCCCCTAGGACCCCCTATACCCCCATACGACGCCCTAGAGCTCCCCTAGGACCGCCAGAGCTCCGATAGGTCCCCCTATAGCCCCCATAGGACCCCCTAGAGCTTCTTTAGGATTCTCTATAGTCCCCATAGGATGCCCTAGAGCTCCCCTAGGACCCCCTAGAGCTCCCCTAGGACCCCCTAGAGCTCCCCTAGGACCCACTGTAGTCCCCATAGGGCCCCCTAGAGCCCCCACAGGACCCCCAGAGCTCCCCTAGGACCCCCTATAACTCCGATAGGACCCCCTATAACTCCCATAGGGCCCCCTAGAGCTCCCATAGGGCCCCCTAGAGCTCCCATAGGACCCCCTATAGCCCCCACAGGACCCCCAGAGCTCCCACAGAACCCCCTATAGCCCCCATAGGACCCCCTAGAGCTCCATGGGATGCCCTAGAGCTCCCCTAGGACACCCTATAACCCCCATAGGGCCCCCTAGAGCTCCCATACAACCCCCTAGAGCCCCCAAGGACCCCCTAGAGGTCCTATAGCCCCCCTAGACCTGCTATAGGACCCTCTGTAGTGCCCATAGGACGCCCTAGAGCTCCCATAGGACGCCCTAGAGCTCCCCTAGTACCCACCAGAGCTCCCCAAGGACTCCCTATAGCCCCCATAGGACCCCCAGATCTCCCCTAGGACCCCCTCTACCCCCATACGACCCCCTAGAGCTCCCCTAGGACCGCCAGAGCTCCGATAGGACCCCCTATAGCCCCCATAGGACCCCCTAGAGCTTCTTTAGGATTCTCTATAGTCCCCATAGGATGCCCTAGAGCTCCCATAGGGCCCCCTAGAGCTCCCCTAGGACCCACTGTAGTCCCCATAGGGCCCCCTAGAGCCCCCACAGGACCCCCAGAGCTCCCCTAGGACCCCCTATAACTCCGATAGGGCCCCCTAGAGCTCCCATAGGACCCCCTATAGCCCCCATAGGACCCCCTAGAGCTCCTATAGACCCCCTAGAGCTCCTATAGGACGCCCGATAGACCCCATAGGACCCCCTAGAACTCCCCCAGCGCGCCCTATAACCACCATAGAACCCCCTATAGCCCCCCTAGGACACCCAGTTCTGCCCTAGGACCCCCTATAGCCCCATCGGGCCCCCTATAGCAACCATAGGACCCACTATAGCCCCCATAGGGCCCCCTAGAGACCCCACGGGTACCCCGGAGCTCCCCTACGACCCCCTATAGCCCCCACCGGGCCTCCTAGAGCTCCCATAGGATGCTTAGAGCTCCCCTAGGGCCCCCTATAACCACCATAGGATGCCCTATAGCCCCCATAGGGCCCCCTAGAGACCCCACGGGTACCCCGGAGCTCCCCTACGACCCCCTATAGCCCCCACCGGGCCTCCTAGACTCCCATAGAATGCTTAGAGCTCCCCTAGGGCCCCCTATAACCACCATAGGATGCCCTATAGCCCCCATAGGGCCCCCTAGAGTTCCCTAGGACCCCCCAGAGCTCGCCTAGGACCCCCTTTAACCCCCATAGGACCCCCTAGAACTCCCATAGGACCCCCTATGGCCCCCATAGGAACCCCTAGAGCTCTTATGGCCCCCTAGAGCTCCTATAGGATCTCCTATAGTCCCCATAGGATGCCCTAGAGCCCCCACAGGGCCCCCAGAGCTCCCCTAGGACACCCTATAACCACCATAGGACCCCGTATAGGCCCCATAGGACCTCCTAGAGTTCCTATAGGGCTCCCTATAGTCCCCATAGGATGTCCTATAGCCCCCTTAGGTCTCCCTAGAGTTCCCCTAGAGCTCCCATAGGACCCCCTATAGCCCCCATAGGACCCACTAGAGATCCTATAACTCCCCTAGAGCTCCCCTAAGACCCCCTATAGCCCCCATAGGACCCCCTAGAGCTCCTATAGGACCCCTAAACCTCCTATATGACCCTCGATAGTCACCATAGGATGCCCTAGAGCTCCCATAGGGTCCCCTATAACCTCCATAGGACCCACTATAGCCCCTCTAGAGCCCCCACAGGACCCCCAGAGCTCCCCTAGGACCCCCTGTAGCCCCCATAGGACCCCCTAGAACTCCCATAGGACCCCCTAGAGCCCCCATAGCACCCCCCTAGAGCTCACCTAAGACCCTCTATAACCCCCATAGGGCCCCCTAGAACTCCCATAGGACCCCCTAGAGTCCCATAGGAACCCCTAGAGCTCCTATAGCCCCCTAGAGCTTCTATAGGATCCCCTATAGTCCCCATAGGATGCCCGTGAGCTCCCATAGGGCCACCTATAACCACCATAGCACCCCTAAGAGCCCCCATAGGGCCCCCTAGAGGCCCAACAGGACCCCCAGAGCTCCCCTAGGACTCCCTATAACCACCATCGGAACCCGTATAAGCCCCATAGGACCTCCTAGAGCTCCTATAGGACTCCCTATAGTCCCCATAGGATGCCCTATAGCCCCCATAGGGCCCCCTGGAGCTCCCCTAGGACCCCCTATAGCTCCCCTAGGACCCCCTATAGCTCCCCTAGGACCCCCTATAGCCTCCATAGGGCCCCCTAGAACCTATTACCACCATAGGACCCCTTATAGGCTCCATAGGACCCCCTAGAGCTCCTATAGGATCCCCTATAGTCCCCATAGGATGCCCTATAGCCCCATAGGATCCCCTAGAGCTCCCCTAGGACCCCCAATAGCCCCCATATGACCCCCTAGAGCTCCTATAGACCCCCTAGAGCTCCTATAGGACCCCCTGTAGTCCCCATAGGATGCCCTAGAGCTCCCATAGGGCCACCTATAACCACCATAGGACCCACTGTAGTCCCCATAGGGCCCCCTTGAGCCCCCACAGGACCCCCAGAGCTCCCCTAGGGCCCCCTATAGCCCCCATATGACCCCCTAGAGCTCCTATAGACCCCCTAGAGCTCCTATAGGACCCCCTGTAGTCCCCATAGGATACCCTAGAGCTCCCAAAGGGCACACTATAACCACCATAGGACCCTCAATAGCCCCCATAGGACCCCCTAGAACTCCCCCAGCGTGCCCTATAACCACCATAGAACCCCCTATAGCCCCCCTAGGACCCCCCTATAGCCCCATCGGGCCCCCTATAGCAACCATAGGACCCACTATAGCCCCCTTAGGGCCCCCTAGAGAACCCACGGGTACCCCGGAGCTCCCCTACGACCCCCTATAGCCCCCACCGGGCCTCCTAGAGCTCCCATAGGACGCTTAGAGCTCCCCTAGGGCCCCCTATAACCACCATAGGATGCCCTATAGCCCCCATAGGGCCCCCTAGAGCTCCCCTAGGACCCCCTAGAGCTCCCCTAGGACCCCCAAAAGCCCCCATAGGACCCCCTAGAACTCCCATAGGACCCCCTATAACCCTCATAGGGCCGCCTAGAGCTCACATAGGGCCCCCTATAACCACCATCGGAACCCGTATAAGCCCCATAGGACCTCCTAGAGCTCCTATAGGACTCCCTATAGTCCCCATAGGATGCCCTATAGCCCCCATAGGGCCCCCTGGAGCTCCCCTAGGACCCCCTATAGCTCCCCTAGTACCCCCTATAGCCCCCATAGGGCCCCCTAGAGCTCCCCTAGTGCCCCCTATAACCACCATAGGACCCCATATAGGCCCCATAGGACCCCCTAGAGCTCCTATAGCCCCCCTAGAGCTCCTATAGGATCCCCTATAGTTCCCATAGGATGCCCTATAGCCCCCATAGGATCCCCTAGAGCTCCCCTAGGACCCCCAATAGCCCCCATAGGACCCCCTAGAACTCCCATAGGACCCCCTAGAGCCCCCATAGGACTCCCAAGAACTCCTATAGGACCCCATATAACCCTCATAGGGCCTCCTAGAGCTCCCATAGGGCCCCCTAGAGCTCCACGGGACGCCGTAGAGCTCCCCCAAGACACCCTATAACCCCCTTAGGACCCCGTAGAGCCCCCGTGGGACCCCCTAGGGCCCCCTTATGACCTCCTAGAGCTTCTATAGCCCCCTAGACCTATGGCCCCCATGGCACCCTCTACAGTGCCCATAGGATGCCCTAGAGCTCCCACAGGGTCCCCTATAACCACCATAGGACCCTCTATAGCCCCCATAGGATCCCCTAGAACTCCCCCAGGGCCCCCTATAACCACCATAGGCCCCCCTATAGCCCCCCTAGGACCCCTAGAGCTCCCATAAGACCTCCTATAGCCCCCATAGGGCCCCCTAGAGTCCCTTCGGGTCCCTGAAAACCAACATAGGACACTCTATAGCCCCCATAAGACCCCCGAGACCTCGCATAGTACCCATTATAGCTCCCATAGGAACTCCTAGCGCTCCTATTGCCCCCTAGAGCTACTATAGGATCCCCTATAGCCCCCATAGGACCACCTAGAACTCCCCTAGGGCCCCCTATAACCACCATAGGATGCCCTATAGCCCCCATAGTACCCCCTAGAGCTCCTATAGGACCCCCTATAGTCCCCATAGGTTGCCCTATAGCGCCCATATGGCCCCCTAGAGCTCCCCTAGGACCCCCAGAGCTCTCATAGGACCCCCTATAGCCCCCATCAGGCCCCCTAGAGCTCCCTTAGGGCCCCCTATAGCCACCATAGGACCCACTATAGCCCCCATAGGGCCCCCTAGAGACCCCACAGTACACCCAGAGCCCCCTAGGACCCCCTATAGCCCCCAGAGAGCCTCCTAGAGCTCCCATAGGACGCCCTAGAGCTCCCCTATGTCCCCCTATAACCACCGTAGGACCCCCCAGAGCTCCCCTAGGACCCCCCAGAGCTCCCCTAGGGCCCCCTAGAGCTCCCCTAGGACCCCCTATAGCTCCCATAGGGCCCCCTAGAGGTCCCCTAGGGCCTCCTATAACCACCATGGGACCCCATATAGGCCCCATAGGACCCTCTAGAGCTCCTATAGCCCCCCTAGAGCTCCTATAGGACCCCCTATAGTCCCCATAGGATGCCCTATAGCCCCCATAGGGCCCCCTAGAGCTCCCCTAGGACCCCCAGAACTCCCCTAGGACCACCTATAGCTCCCATAGGGCTCCCTAGAGCTCCCCTAGGACCATCTAGAGCCCCCATAGGATCCCCTAGAGCTCCCCTAGGACCCCCCAGAGCTCCCCTAGGGCCCCCTATAACCACCATAGGATGCCCTATAGCCCCCATTGGGCCCCCTAGAGCTCCCCTAGGGACCCCTATCACCACCATAGGACCCCATATAGGCTCCATAGGACCCCCTAGAGCTCCCCTAGTACCCGCTATAACCCTCATAGGGCCCCCTATAGCCCCCACAGGACCCCCAGAGCTCCCACAGAACCCCCTATAGCCCCCATAGGACCCCCTAGAGCTCCATGGGACGCCCTAGAGCTCCCCTAGGACACCCTATAACCCCCATAGGGCCCCCTAGAGCTCCCATACGACCCCCTAGAGGTCCTATAGACCCCCTAGACCTGCTATAGGACCCTCTGTAGTGCCCATAGGACGCCCTAGAGCTCCCATAGGGTCCCCTATAACCACCATAGGACTCTCTATAGCTCCCATAGGACCCCCTAGAGCCTCCATAGGACGCCCTAGAGCTCCCATAGGACCCCCTATAGCCCCGATAGAACCCCCTAGAGCTTCTTTAGGATTCTCTATAGTCCCCATAGGATGCCCTAGAGCTCCCATAGGGAGCCCTAGAGCTCCCCTAGGACCCACTGTAGTCCCCATAGGGCCCCCTAGAGCCCCCACAGGACCCCCAGAGCTCCCCTAGGACCCCCTATAGCCCCCAGAGAGCCTCTTAGAGCTCCCATAGGATGTCCTAGAGCTTCCCTATGGCCCCCTATAACCACCATAGGACCCTCTATAGCCCCCATAGGACCCCCTAGAGCTCCCATAGGAGGCCCTATAGCCCCCATAGGAACCCCAGATCTCCCCTAGGACCCCCTGGGGCTCACCTAAGACCCCCTATAGCCCCCATAGGACCCCCTATAGCCCCCTTAGGGCCCCCGAAAACCACCATAGGACCCCCTAGAGCTCCTATAGCCCCCCTAGAGCTCCTATAGGACCCCCTGTTGTCCCCATAGGGTGCCCTAGAGCTCCCATAGTGAACTCTATAACCCCCATAGGACCCTCTATAGCCCCCATAGGACCCCCTAGAACTCCGCCAGGTCCCCCTATAACCACCATAGGACCCCCTATAGTCCCCCTTGGACCTCCAGAGCTCTCATAGGACCCCGTAGAGCCCCCATAGGGCCCCCTAGAGCTCCCTTAGGGCACCCTAGAGTTCCCCTAGGACCCTCTATAACCCTCATAGAGCCCCCAGAGCTCCCATAGGACCCACTATAGCCCCGTTAGAACCCCCTAGAGCTTCTTTAGGGTTCTCTATAGTCCCCATAGGATGTCCTAGAGCTCCCATAGCGTCCCCTAGAGCTCCCCTAGCACCCTCAGAGCTCCCCTAGGACCCCCTATAGCTCTCATAGGGCTCCCTAGAGCTCTGCTAGGACCATCTAGAGCCCCCATAGGATCCCCTAGAGCTCCCCTAGGACCCCCCAGAGCTCCCCTAGGGCCCCCTATAACCACCATAGGATGCCCTATAGCCCCCATTGGGCCCCCTAGAGCTCCCCTAGGGACCCCTAGAGCTCCCCTAGGACCCACTGTAGTCCCCATAGGGCCCCCTAGAGCCCCCACAGGACCCCCAGAGCTCCCCTAGGACCCCCTATAACTCCGATAGGACCCCCTATAACTCCGATAGGGCCTCCTAGAGCTCCCATAGGGCCCCCTAGAGCTCCCATAGGACCCCCTATAGCCCCCACAGGACCCCCAGAGCTCCCACAGAACCCCCTATAGCCCCCATAGGACCCCCTAGAGCTCCATGGGATGCCCTAGAGCTCCCCTAGGATCCCCTATAACCCCCATAGGGCCCCCTAGAGCTCCCATACAACCCCCTAGAGCCCCCAAGGACCCCCTAGAGGTCCTATAGCCCCCCTAGACCTGCTATAGGACCCTCTGTAGTGCCCATAGGACGCCCTAGAGCTCCCATAGGACGCCCTAGAGCTCCCCTAGTACCCACCAGAGCTCCCCAAGGACTCCCTATAGCCCCCATAGGACCCCCAGATCTCCCCTAGGACCCCCTCTACCCCCATACGACCCCCTAGAGCTCCCCTAGGACCGCCAGAGCTCCGATAGGACCCCCTATAGCCCCCATAGGACCCCCTAGAGCTTCTTTAGGATTCTCTATAGTCCCCATAGGATGCCCTAGAGCTCCCATAGGGGCCCCCTAGAGCTCCCCTAGGACCCACTGTAGTCCCCATAGGGCCCCCTAGAGCCCCCACAGGACCCCCAGAGCTCCCCTAGGACCCCCTATAACTCCGATAGGGCCCCCTAGAGCTCCCATAGGACCCCCTATAGCCCCCATAGGACCCCCTAGAGCTCCTATAGACCCCCGAGAGCTCCTATAGGACGCCCAATAGACCCCATAGGACCCCCTAGAACTCCCCCAGCGCGCCCTATAACCACCATAGAACCCCCTATAGCCCCCCTAGGACACCCAGTTCTGCCCTAGGACCCCCTATAGCCCCATCGGGCCCCCTATAGCAACCATAGGACCCACTATAGCCCCCATAGGGCCCCCTAGAGATCCCACGGGTACCCCGGAGCTCCCCTACGACCCCCTATAGCCCCCACCGGGCCTCCTAGAGCTCCCATAGGATGCTTAGAGCTCCCCTAGGGCCCCCTATAACCACCATAGGATGCCCTATAGCCCCCATAGGGCCCCCTAGAAACCCCACGGGTACCCCGGAGCTCCCCTACGACCCCCTATAGCCCCCACCGGGCCTCCTAGAGCTCCCATAGGATGCTTAGAGCTCCCCTAGGGCCCCCTATAACCACCATAGGATGCCCTATAGCCCCCATAGGGCCCCCTAGAGTTCCCTAGGTCCCCCTAGAGCTCGCCTAGGACCCCCTTTAACCCCCATAGGACCCCCTAGAACTCCCATAGGACCCCCTATGGCCCCCATAGGAACCCCTAGAGCTCTTATGGCCCCCTAGAGCTCCTATAGGATCTCCTATAGTCCCCATAGGATGCCCTAGAGCCCCCACAGGGCCCCCAGAGCTCCCCTAGGACACCCTATAACCACCATAGGACCCCGTATAGGCCCCATAGGACCTCCTAGAGTTCCTATAGGGCTCCCTATAGTCCCCATAGGATGTCCTATAGCCCCCTTAGGTCTCCCTAGAGTTCCCCTAGGACCCCTAGAGCTCCCATAGGACCCCCTATAGCCCCCATAGGGCCCCCTAGATCTCCCCTAGGGCCCTCTATAACCATCATAGGACCCCATATAGGCCCCATAGGACCCCCTAGAGCCCCCATAGGACCCCCTAGAGCTCCTATAGGACCCCTAAACCTCCTATATGACCCTCGATAGTCCCCACAGGATGCCCTAGAGCTCCCACAGGGTCCCCTATAACCTCCATAGGACCCACTATAGCCCCCCTAGAGCCCCCACAGGACCCCCAGAGCTCCCCTAGGACCCCCTATAGCCCCCATAGGGCCCCCTAGAACTCCCATAGGACCCCCTAGAGTCCCATAGGAACCCCTAGAGCTCCTATAGCCCCCCTAGAGCTCCTATAGGATCCCCTATAGTCCCCATAGGATGCCCTATAGCCCCCATAGGATCCCCTAGAGCTCCCATAGGGCCCCCTATAGCCCCCACTGGACCCCCAGAGCTCCACGGGATGACGTAGCGCTCCCCTAGGACACCCTATAACCCCCTTAGGACCCCGTAGAGCCCCCGTGGGACCCCCTAGAGCCCCCTTATGACCTCCTAGAGCTTCTATAGCCCCCCTAGACCTCCTATAGGACCCTCTACAGTGCCCATAGGATGCCCTAGAGCTCCCACAGGGTCCCCTATAACCACCATAGGACCCACTATAGCCCCCATATGACCCCCTAGAGCTCCTATAGACCCCCTAGAGCTCCTATAGGACCCCCTGTAGTCCCCATAGGATGCCCTAGAGCTCCCATAGGGCACACTATAACCACCATAGGACCCTCTATAGCTCCCATAGGACTCCCTAGAACTCCCCCAGGGCCCCCTGTAACCACCATAGGCCCCCCTATAGCCCCCCTAGGACACCTAGAGCTCCCATAAGACCTCCTATAGCCCCCATAGGGCCCCCTAGAGCTCCCTTCGGGTCCCTGAAAACCAACATAGGACACTCTATAGCCCCCATAGGACCCCCGAGACCTCGCATAGTACCCATTATAGCTCCCATAGGAACTCCTAGCGCTCCTATTGCCCCACTAGAGCTCCTATAGGATCCCCTATAGTCCCCATAGGACCACCTAGATCTCCCCTAGGGCCCCCTATAACCGCCATAGGTACTGCAACGAGGAGGGGGATGCTGCACATGCGCAGAGCGTCGGGAGCGCTCACTGCTGCCATCCCGTGTCCGAAAATCGGTACTGCAACGGGGAGGGGGAGGCTGCGCATGCGCAGAACGTCGGGAGCGCTCACTGCTGCCATTCCGTGTCCGAAAATCGGTACTGCAACGGGGAGGGGGAGGCTGCGCATGCGCAGAACGTCGGGAGCGCTCACTGCTGCCATCCCGTGTCCGAAAATCGGTACGGCCACGGCCGGGGGAGGGTCTTAGTTAAGTCATTGTCTACCAATTAGGACCCTTTGTATTTGCATCACTGGTTACTAGAATTATCGTCCGAACGGTGTCCGAATATTGGTATTGCAACGGCCAGCGGGGGGGCGCGCATGCGCAGAGCATCGGGAGGGCTCACTGCTGCCATCCCGTGTCCGAAAATCGGTACTGCAACGGGGGGGGGAGGCAGCGCATGCGCAGAGCGTCGGGAGGGCTCACTGCTGCCATCCCGTGTCCGAAAATCGGTACTGCAACGGGGAGGGGGAGGCTGCGCATGCGCAGAGTGTCGGGAGCGCTCACTGCTGCCATCCCGTGTCCGAAAATCGGTACTGCAACGGGGGGGGGGGGGGGAGGCTGCGCATGCGCAGAGCGTCGGGAGCGCTCACTGCTGCCATCCCGTGTCCGAAAATCGGTACTGCAACGGGGAGGGGGAGGCTGCGCATGCGCAGAGCGTCGGGAGCGCTCACTGCTGCCATTCCGTGTCCGAAAATGGGTACTGCAATAGCCGGGGAAAGGCTGCGCATGCGCAGAGCGTCGGGAGGGCTCACTGCTGCCATCCCGTGTCCGAAAATCGGTACTGCAACGGGGAGGGGGAGGCTGCGCATGCGCAGAGCGTCGGGAGGGCTCACTGCTGCCATCCCGTGTCCGAAAATCGGTACTGCAACGGGGAGGGGGAGGCTGCGCATGCGCAGAGCGTCGGGAGCGCTCACTGCTGCCATCCCGTGTCCGAAAATCGGTACTGCAACGGGGAGGGGGAGGCTGCGCATGCGCAGAGCGTCGGGAGCGCTCACTGCTGCCATCCCGTGTCCGAAAATCGGTACTGCAACGGGGAGGGGGAGGCTGCGCATGCGCAGAGCGTCGGGAGCGCTCACTGCTGCCATCCCGTGTCCGAAAATCGGTACTGCAATAGCCGGGGAAAGGCTGCGCATGCGCAGAGCGTCGGGAGGGCTCACTGCTGCCATCCCGTGTCCGAAAATCGGTACTGCAAAGGGGAGGGGGAGGCTGCGCATGCGCAGAGTGTCGGGAGCGCTCACTGCTGCCATCCCGTGTCCGAAAATCGGTACTGCAATAGCCGGGGAAAGGCTGCGCATGCGCAGAGCGTCGGGAGGGCTCACTGCTGCCATCCCGTGTCCGAAAATCGGTACTGCAACGGGGAGGGGGAGGCTGCGCATGCGCAGAACGTCGGGAGCGCTCACTGCTGCCATCCCGTGTCCGAAAATCGGTACGGCCACGGCCGGGGGAGGGTCTTAGTTAAGTCATTGTCTACCAATTAGGACCCTTTGTATTTGCATCACTGGTTACTAGAATTATCGTCCGAATATCGGTATTGCAACGGCCAGCGGGGGGGCGCGCATGCGCAGAGCATCGGGAGGGCTCACTGCTGCCATCCCGTACCGAAAATCGGTACTGCAACGGGGAGGGGGAGGCTGCGCATGCGCAGAGCGTCGGGAGCGCTCACTGCTGCCATCCCGTGTCCGAAAATCGGTACTGCAACGGGGAGGGGGAGGCTGCGCATGCGCAGAGCGTCGGGAGCGCTCACTGCTGCCATCCCGTGTCCGAAAATCGGTACTGCAACGGGGGGGGAGGAGGCAGCGCATGCACAGAGCGTCGGGAGCGCTCACTGCTGCCATCCCGTGTCCGAAAATCGGTACTGCAACGGGGAGGGGGAGGCTGCGCATGCGCAGAGCGTCGGGAGCGCTCACTGCTGCCATCCCGTGTCCGAAAATCGGTACTGCAATAGCCGGGGAAAGGCTGCGCATGCGCAGAGCGTCGGGAGGGCTCACTGCTGCCATCCCGTGTCCGAAAATCGGTACTGCAAAGGGGAGGGGGAGGCTGCGCATGCGCAGAGCGTCGGGAGCGCTCACTGCTGCCATCCCGTGTCCGAAAATCGGTACGGCCACGGCCGGGGGAGGGTCTTAGTTAAGTCATTGTCTACCAATTAGGACCCTTTGTATTTGCATCACTGGTTACTAGAATTATCGTCCGAACGGTGTCCGAATATTGGTATTGCAACGGCCAGCGGGGGGGCGCGCATGCGCAGAGCATCGGGAGGGCTCACTGCTGCCATCCCGTGTCCGAAAATCGGTACTGCAACGGGGGGGGGAGGCAGCGCATGCGCAGAGCGTCGGGAGGGCTCACTGCTGCCATCCCGTGTCCGAAAATCGGTACTGCAACGGGGAGGGGGAGGCTGCGCATGCGCAGAGTGTCGGGAGCGCTCACTGCTGCCATCCCGTGTCCGAAAATCGGTACTGCAACGGGGGGGGGGGGGGAGGCTGCGCATGCGCAGAGCGTCGGGAGCGCTCACTGCTGCCATCCCGTGTCCGAAAATCGGTACTGCAACGGGGAGGGGGAGGCTGCGCATGCGCAGAGCGTCGGGAGCGCTCACTGCTGCCATTCCGTGTCCGAAAATGGGTACTGCAATAGCCGGGGAAAGGCTGCGCATGCGCAGAGCGTCGGGAGGGCTCACTGCTGCCATCCCGTGTCCGAAAATCGGTACTGCAACGGGGAGGGGGAGGCTGCGCATGCGCAGAGCGTCGGGAGGGCTCACTGCTGCCATCCCGTGTCCGAAAATCGGTACTGCAACGGGGAGGGGGAGGCTGCGCATGCGCAGAGCGTCGGGAGCGCTCACTGCTGCCATCCCGTGTCCGAAAATCGGTACTGCAACGGGGAGGGGGAGGCTGCGCATGCGCAGAGCGTCGGGAGCGCTCACTGCTGCCATCCCGTGTCCGAAAATCGGTACTGCAACGGGGAGGGGGAGGCTGCGCATGCGCAGAGCGTCGGGAGCGCTCACTGCTGCCATCCCGTGTCCGAAAATCGGTACTGCAATAGCCGGGGAAAGGCTACGCATGCGCAGAGCGTCGGGAGGGCTCACTGCTGCCATCCCGTGTCCGAAAATCGGTACTGCAAAGGGGAGGGGGAGGCTGCGCATGCGCAGAGTGTCGGGAGCGCTCACTGCTGCCATCCCGTGTCCGAAAATCGGTACTGCAATAGCCGGGGAAAGGCTGCGCATGCGCAGAGCGTCGGGAGGGCTCACTGCTGCCATCCCGTGTCCGAAAATCGGTACTGCAACGGGGAGGGGGAGGCTGCGCATGCGCAGAACGTCGGGAGCGCTCACTGCTGCCATCCCGTGTCCGAAAATCGGTACGGCCACGGCCGGGGGAGGGTCTTAGTTAAGTCATTGTCTACCAATTAGGACCCTTTGTATTTGCATCACTGGTTACTAGAATTATCGTCCGAATATCGGTATTGCAACGGCCAGCGGGGGGGCGCGCATGCGCAGAGCATCGGGAGGGCTCACTGCTGCCATCCCGTACCGAAAATCGGTACTGCAACGGGGAGGGGGAGGCTGCGCATGCGCAGAGCGTCGGGAGCGCTCACTGCTGCCATCCCGTGTCCGAAAATCGGTACTGCAACGGGGAGGGGGAGGCTGCGCATGCGCAGAGCGTCGGGAGCGCTCACTGCTGCCATCCCGTGTCCGAAAATCGGTACTGCAACGGGGGGGGAGGAGGCAGCGCATGCACAGAGCGTCGGGAGCGCTCACTGCTGCCATCCCGTGTCCGAAAATCGGTACTGCAACGGGGAGGGGGAGGCTGCGCATGCGCAGAGCGTCGGGAGCGCTCACTGCTGCCATCCCGTGTCCGAAAATCGGTACTGCAATAGCCGGGGAAAGGCTGCGCATGCGCAGAGCGTCGGGAGGGCTCACTGCTGCCATCCCGTGTCCGAAAATCGGTACTGCAAAGGGGAGGGGGAGGCTGCGCATGCGCAGAGCGTCGGGAGCGCTCACTGCTGCCATCCCGTGTCCGAAAATCGGTACGGCCACGGCCGGGGGAGGGTCTTAGTTAAGTCATTGTCTACCAATTAGGACCCTTTGTATTTGCATCACTGGTTACTAGAATTATCGTCCGAACGGTGTCCGAATATTGGTATTGCAACGGCCAGCGGGGGGGCGCGCATGCGCAGAGCATCGGGAGGGCTCACTGCTGCCATCCCGTACCGAAAATCGGTACTGCAACGGGGAGGGGGAGGCTGCGCATGCGCAGAGCGTCGGGAGCGCTCACTGCTGCCATCCCGTGTCCGAAAATCGGTACTGCAACGGGGAGGGGGAGGCTGCGCATGCGCAGAGCGTCGGGAGCGCTCACTGCTGCCATCCCGTGTCCGAAAATCGGTACTGCAACGGGGGGGGGGGGAGGCAGCGCATGCGCAGAGCGTCGGGAGCGCTCACTGCTGCCATCCCGTGTCCGAAAATCGGTACTGCAACGGGGAGGCGGAGGCTGCGCATGCGCAGAGCGTCGGGAGCGCTCACTGCTGCCATCCCGTGTCCGAAAATCGGTACTGCAACGGGGAGGGGGAGGCTGCGCATGCGCAGAGCGTCGGGAGCGCTCACTGCTGCCATCCCGTGTCCGAAAATCGGTACTGCAACGGGGAGGGGGAGGCTGCGCATGCGCAGAGCGTCGGGAGCGCTCACTGCTGCCATCCCGTGTCCGAAAATCGGTACTGCAAAGGGGAGGGGGAGGCTGCGCATGCGCAGAGCGTCGGGAGCGCTCACTGCTGCCATCCCGTGTCCGAAAATCGGTACTGCAACGGGGAGGGGGTGGCTGCGCATGCGCAGAGCGTCGGGAGCGCTCACTGCTGCCATCCCGTGTCCGAAAATCGGTACTGCAACGGGGAGGGGGAGGCTGCGCATGCGCAGAGCGTCGGGAGCGCTCACTGCTGCCATCCCGTGTCCGAAAATCGGTACTGCAATAGCCGGGGAAAGGCTGCGCATGCGCAGAGCGTCGGGAGCGCTCACTGCTGCCATCCCGTGTCCGAAAATCGGTACTGCAACGGGGAGGGGGAGGCTGCGCATGCGCAGAGCGTCGGGAGCGCTCACTGCTGCCATCCCGTGTCCGAAAATCGGTACTGCAACGGGGGGGGGGAGGCAGCGCATGCGCAGAGCGTCGGGAGCGCTCACTGCTGCCATCCCGTGTCCGAAAATCGGTACTGCAACGGGGAGGGGGAGGCTGCGCATGCGCAGAGCGTCGGGAGCGCTCACTGCTGCCATCCCGTGTCCGAAAATCGGTACTGCAACGGGGGGGGAGGAGGCAGCGCATGCGCAGAGCGTCGGGAGCGCTCACTGCTGCCATCCCGTGTCCGAAAATCGGTACTGCAACGGGGAGGGGGAGGCTGCGCATGCGCAGAGTGTCGGGAGCGCTCACTGCTGCCATCCCGTGTCCGAAAATCGGTACTGCAACGGGGAGGGGGAGGCTGCGCATGCGCAGAACGTCGGGAGCGCTCACTGCTGCCATCCCGTGTCCGAAAATCGGTACTGCAACGGGGGGGGGGAGGCAGCGCATGCGCAGAGCGTCGGGAGCGCTCACTGCTGCCATCCCGTGTCCGAAAATCGGTACTGCAACGGGGAGGGGGAGGCTGCGCATGCGCAGAGCGTCGGGAGCGCTCACTGCTGCCATCCCGTGTCCGAAAATCGGTACTGCAACGGGGGGGGAGGAGGCAGCGCATGCGCAGAGCGTCGGGAGCGCTCACTGCTGCCATCCCGTGTCCGAAAATCGGTACTGCAACGGGGAGGGGGAGGCTGCGCATGCGCAGAGTGTCGGGAGCGCTCACTGCTGCCATCCCGTGTCCGAAAATCGGTACTGCAATAGCCGGGGAAAGACTGCGCATGCGCAGAGCGTCGGGAGCGCTCACTGCTGCCATCCCGTGTCCGAAAATCGGTACTGCAACGGGGGGTGGGAGGCAGCGCATGCGCAGAGCGTCGGGAGCGCTCACTGCTGCCATCCCGTGTCCGAAAATCGGTACTGCAACGGGGAGGGGGAGGCTGCGCATGCGCAGAGTGTCGGGAGCGCTCACTGCTGCCATCCCGTGTCCGAAAATCGGTACTGAAAGGGGGGAGGGGGAGGCAGCGCATGCGCAGAGCGTCGGGAGCGCTCACTGCTGCCATCCCGTGTCCGAAAATCGGTACTGCAACGGGGAGGGGGAGGCTGCGCATGCGCAGAGCGTCGGGAGCGCTCACTGCTGCCATCCCGTGTCCGAAAATCGGTACTGCAATAGCCGGGGAAAGGCTGCGCATGCGCAGAGCGTCGGGAGCGCTCACTGCTGCCATCCCGTGTCCGAAAATCGGTACTGCAACGAGGAGGGGGATGCTGCACATGCGCAGAGCGTCGGGAGCGCTCACTGCTGCCATCCCGTGTCCGAAAATCGGTACTGCAACGGGGAGGGGGAGGCTGCGCATGCGCAGAACGTCGGGAGCGCTCACTGCTGCCATCCCGTGTCCGAAAATCGGTACTGCAACGGGGGGGGGGAGGCAGCGCATGCGCAGAGCGTCGGGAGCGCTCACTGCTGCCATCCCGTGTCCGAAAATCGGTACTGCAACGGGGAGGGGGAGGCTGCGCATGCGCAGAGCGTCGGGAGCGCTCACTGCTGCCATCCCGTGTCCGAAAATCGGTACTGCAATAGCCGGGGAAAGGCTGCGCATGCGCAGAGCGTCGGGAGCGCTCACTGCTGCCATCCCGTGTCCGAAAATCGGTACTGCAAAGGGGAGGGGGAGGCTGCGCATGCGCAGAGTGTCGGGAGCGCTCACTGCTGCCATCCCGTGTCCGAAAATCGGTACTGCAAAGGGGAGGGGGAGGCTGCGCATGCGCAGAGTGTCGGGAGCGCTCACTGCTGCCATCCCGTGTCCGAAAATCGGTACTGCAATAGCCGGGGAAAGGCTGCGCATGCGCAGAGCGTCGGGAGGGCTCACTGCTGCCATCCCGTGTCCGAAAATCGGTACTGCAACGGGGAGGGGGAGGCTGCGCATGCGCAGAACGTCGGGAGCGCTCACTGCTGCCATCCCGTGTCCGAAAATCGGTACGGCCACGGCCGGGGGAGGGTCTTAGTTAAGTCATTGTCTACCAATTAGGACCCTTTGTATTTGCATCACTGGTTACTAGAATTATCGTCCGAACGGTGTCCGAATATCGGTATTGCAACGGCCAGCGGGGGGGCGCGCATGCGCAGAGCATCGGGAGGGCTCACTGCTGCCATCCCGTGTCCGAAAATCGGTACTGCAACGGGGAGGGGGAGGCTGCGCATGCGCAGAGCGTCGGGAGCGCTCACTGCTGCCATCCCGTGTCCGAAAATCGGTACTGCAACGGGGAGGGGGAGGCTGCGCATGCGCAGAGCGTCGGGAGCGCTCACTGCTGCCATCCCGTGTCCGAAAATCGGTACTGCAATAGCCGGGGAAAGGCTGCGCATGCGCAGAGCGTCGGGAGGGCTCACTGCTGCCATCCCGTGTCCGAAAATCGGTACTGCAACGGGGAGGGGGAGGCTGCGCATGCGCAGAACGTCGGGAGCGCTCACTGCTGCCATCCCGTGTCCGAAAATCGGTACGGCCACGGCCGGGGGAGGGTCTTAGTTAAGTCATTGTCTACCAATTAGGACCCTTTGTATTTGCATCACTGGTTACTAGAATTATCGTCCGAACGGTGTCCGAATATCGGTATTGCAACGGCCAGCGGGGGGGCGCGCATGCGCAGAGCATCGGGAGGGCTCACTGCTGCCATCCCGTGTCCGAAAATCGGTACTGCAACGGGGAGGGGGAGGCTGCGCATGCGCAGAGCGTCGGGAGCGCTCACTGCTGCCATCCCGTGTCCGAAAATCGGTACTGCAACGGGGAGGGGGAGGCTGCGCATGCGCAGAGCGTCGGGAGCGCTCACTGCTGCCATCCCGTGTCCGAAAATCGGTACTGCAATAGCCGGGGAAAGGCTGCGCATGCGCAGAGCGTCGGGAGGGCTCACTGCTGCCATCCCGTGTCCGAAAATCGGTACTGCAACGGGGAGGGGGAGGCTGCGCATGCGCAGAACGTCGGGAGCGCTCACTGCTGCCATCCCGTGTCCGAAAATCGGTACTGCAATAGCCGGGGAAAGGCTGCGCATGCGCAGAGCGTCGGGAGGGCTCACTGCTGCCATCCCGTGTCCGAAAATCGGTACTGCAACGGGGAGGGGGAGGCTGCGCATGCGCAGAACGTCGGGAGCGCTCACTGCTGCCATCCCGTGTCCGAAAATCGGTACTGCAACGGGGGGGGGAGGGAGCGCATGCGCAGAGCGTCGGGAGCGCTCACTGCTGCCATCCCGTGTCCGAAAATCGGTACTGCAACGGGGAGGGGGAGGCTGCGCATGCGCAGAGCGTCGGGAGGGCTCACTGCTGCCATCCCGTGTCCGAAAATCGGTACTGCAACGGGGGGGGGGGAGGCAGCGCATGCGCAGAGCGTCGGGAGCGCTCACTGCTGCCATCCCGTGTCCGAAAATCGGTACTGCAACGGGGAGGGGGAGGCTGCGCATGCGCAGAGCGTCGGGAGCGCTCACTGCTGCCATCCCGTGTCCGAAAATCGGTACTGCAACGGGGGGGGGAGGAGGCAGCGCATGCGCAGAGCGTCGGGAGCGCTCACTGCTGCCATCCCGTGTCCGAAAATCGGTACTGCAATAGCCGGGGAAAGGCTGCGCATGCGCAGAGCGTCGGGAGGGCTCACTGCTGCCATCCCGTGTCCGAAAATCGGTACTGCAACGGGGAGGGGGAGGCTGCGCATGCGCAGAGTGTCGGGAGCGCTCACTGCTGCCATCCCGTGTCCGAAAATCGGTACTGCAATAGCCGGGGAAAGGCTGCGCATGCGCAGAGCGTCGGGAGGGCTCACTGCTGCCATCCCGTGTCCGAAAATCGGTACTGCAACGGGGAGGGGGAGGCTGCGCATGCGCAGAACGTCGGGAGCGCTCACTGCTGCCATCCCGTGTCCGAAAATCGGTACGGCCACGGCCGGGGGAGGGTCTTAGTTAAGTCATTGTCTACCAATTAGGACCCTTTGTATTTGCATCACTGGTTACTAGAATTATCGTCCGAACGGTGTCCGAATATCGGTATTGCAACGGCCAGCGGGGGGGCGCGCATGCGCAGAGCATCGGGAGGGCTCACTGCTGCCATCCCGTGTCCGAAAATCGGTACTGCAACGGGGAGGGGGAGGCTGCGCATGCGCAGAGCGTCGGGAGCGCTCACTGCTGCCATCCCGTGTCCGAAAATCGGTACTGCAACGGGGAGGGGGAGGCTGCGCATGCGCAGAGCGTCGGGAGCGCTCACTGCTGCCATCCCGTGTCCGAAAATCGGTACTGCAATAGCCGGGGAAAGGCTGCGCATGCGCAGAGCGTCGGGAGGGCTCACTGCTGCCATCCCGTGTCCGAAAATCGGTACTGCAACGGGGAGGGGGAGGCTGCGCATGCGCAGAACGTCGGGAGCGCTCACTGCTGCCATCCCGTGTCCGAAAATCGGTACGGCCACGGCCGGGGGAGGGTCTTAGTTAAGTCATTGTCTACCAATTAGGACCCTTTGTATTTGCATCACTGGTTACTAGAATTATCGTCCGAACGGTGTCCGAATATCGGTATTGCAACGGCCAGCGGGGGGGCGCGCATGCGCAGAGCATCGGGAGGGCTCACTGCTGCCATCCCGTGTCCGAAAATCGGTACTGCAACGGGGAGGGGGAGGCTGCGCATGCGCAGAGCGTCGGGAGCGCTCACTGCTGCCATCCCGTGTCCGAAAATCGGTACTGCAACGGGGAGGGGGAGGCTGCGCATGCGCAGAGCGTCGGGAGGGCTCACTGCTGCCATCCCGTGTCCGAAAATCGGTACTGCAATAGCCGGGGAAAGGCTGCGCATGCGCAGAGCGTCGGGAGGGCTCACTGCTGCCATCCCGTGTCCGAAAATCGGTACTGCAACGGGGAGGGGGAGGCTGCGCATGCGCAGAGTGTCGGGAGCGCTCACTGCTGCCATCCCGTGTCCGAAAATCGGTACTGCAATAGCCGGGGAAAGGCTGCGCATGCGCAGAGCGTCGGGAGGGCTCACTGTTGCCATCCCGTGTCCGAAAATCGGTACTGCAACGGGGAGGGGGAGGCTGCGCATGCGCAGAACGTCGGGAGCGCTCACTGCTGCCATCCCGTGTCCGAAAATCGGTACGGCCACGGCCGGGGGAGGGTCTTAGTTAAGTCATTGTCTACCAATTAGGACCCTTTGTATTTGCATCACTGGTTACTAGAATTATCGTCCGAACGGTGTCCGAATATCGGTACTGCAACGGCCAGCGGGGGGGCGCGCATGCGCAGAGCATCGGGAGGGCTCACTGCTGCCATCCCGTACCGAAAATCGGTACTGCAAAGGGGAGGGGGAGGCTGCGCATGCGCAGAGCGTCGGGAGCGCTCACTGCTGCCATCCCGTGTCCGAAAATCGGTACTGCAACGGGGAGGGGGAGGCTGCGCATGCGCAGAGCGTCGGGAGCGCTCACTGCTGCCATCCCGTGTCCGAAAATCGGTACTGCAACGGGGAGGGGGAGGCTGCGCATGCGCAGAGCGTCGGGAGCGCTCACTGCTGCCATCCCGTGTCCGAAAATCGGTACTGCAACGGGGAGGGGGAGGCTGCGCATGCGCAGAGCGTCGGGAGCGCTCACTGCTGCCATCCCGTGTCCTAAAATCGGTACTGCAACGGGGGGGGGAGGAGGCAGCGCATGCGCAGAGCGTCGGGAGCGCTCACTGCTGCCATCCCGTGTCCGAAAATCGGTACTGCAACGGGGAGGGGGAGGCTGCGCATGCGCAGAGTGTCGGGAGCGCTCACTGCTGCCATCCCGTGTCCGAAAATCGGTACTGCAATAGCCGGGGAAAGGCTGCGCATGCGCAGAGCGTCGGGAGGGCTCACTGCTGCCATCCCGTGTCCGAAAATCGGTACTGCAATAGCCGGGGAAAGGCTGCGCATGCGCAGAGCGTCGGGAGGGCTCACTGCTGCCATCCCGTGTCCGAAAATCGGTACTGCAACGGGGGGGGGAGGGAGCGCATGCGCAGAGCGTCGGGAGCGCTCACTGCTGCCATCCCGTGTCCGAAAATCGGTACTGCAACGGGGAGGGGGAGGCTGCGCATGCGCAGAGCGTCGGGAGGGCTCACTGCTGCCATCCCGTGTCCGAAAATCGGTACTGCAACGGGGGGGGGGGGAGGCAGCGCATGCGCAGAGCGTCGGGAGCGCTCACTGCTGCCATCCCGTGTCCGAAAATCGGTACTGCAACGGGGAGGGGGAGGCTGCGCATGCGCAGAGCGTCGGGAGCGCTCACTGCTGCCATCCCGTGTCCGAAAATCGGTACTGCAACGGGGGGGGGAGGAGGCAGCGCATGCGCAGAGCGTCGGGAGCGCTCACTGCTGCCATCCCGTGTCCGAAAATCGGTACTGCAACGGGGAGGGGGAGGCTGCGCATGCGCAGAGTGTCGGGAGCGCTCACTGCTGCCATCCCGTGTCCGAAAATCGGTACTGCAACGGGGAGGGGGAGGCTGCGCATGCGCAGAACGTCGGGAGCGCTCACTGCTGCCATCCCGTGTCCGAAAATCGGTACTGCAATAGCCGGGGAAAGGCTGCGCATGCGCAGAGCGTCGGGAGGGCTCACTGCTGCCATCCCGTGTCCGAAAATCGGTACTGCAACGGGGAGGGGGAGGCTGCGCATGCGCAGAACGTCGGGAGCGCTCACTGCTGCCATCCCGTGTCCGAAAATCGGTACGGCCACGGCCGGGGGAGGGTCTTAGTTAAGTCATTGTCTACCAATTAGGACCCTTTGTATTTGCATCACTGGTTACTAGAATTATCGTCCGAACGGTGTCCGAATATCGGTATTGCAACGGCCAGCGGGGGGGCGCGCATGCGCAGAGCATCGGGAGGGCTCACTGCTGCCATCCCGTGTCCGAAAATCGGTACTGCAACGGGGAGGGGGAGGCAGCGCATGCGCAGAGTGTCGGGAGCGCTCACTGCTGCCATCCCGTGTCCGAAAATCGGTACTGCAACGGGGAGGGGGAGGCTGCGCATGCGCAGAGCGTCGGGAGCGCTCACTGCTGCCATCCCGTGTCCGAAAATCGGTACTGCAATAGCCGGGGAAAGGCTGCGCATGCGCAGAGCGTCGGGAGGGCTCACTGCTGCCATCCCGTGTCCGAAAATCGGTACTGCAACGGGGAGGGGGAGGCTGCGCATGCGCAGAACGTCGGGAGCGCTCACTGCTGCCATCCCGTGTCCGAAAATCGGTACTGCAATAGCCGGGGAAAGGCTGCGCATGCGCAGAGCGTCGGGAGGGCTCACTGCTGCCATCCCGTGTCCGAAAATCGGTACTGCAACGGGGAGGGGGAGGCTGCGCATGCGCAGAACGTCGGGAGCGCTCACTGCTGCCATCCCGTGTCCGAAAATCGGTACTGCAACGGGGGGGGGAGGGAGCGCATGCGCAGAGCGTCGGGAGCGCTCACTGCTGCCATCCCGTGTCCGAAAATCGGTACTGCAACGGGGAGGGGGAGGCTGCGCATGCGCAGAGCGTCGGGAGGGCTCACTGCTGCCATCCCGTGTCCGAAAATCGGTACTGCAACGGGGGGGGGGGAGGCAGCGCATGCGCAGAGCGTCGGGAGCGCTCACTGCTGCCATCCCGTGTCCGAAAATCGGTACTGCAACGGGGAGGGGGAGGCTGCGCATGCGCAGAGCGTCGGGAGCGCTCACTGCTGCCATCCTGGATCGCAGGACACGGACTCAACATGAGGTCAGGTCTCGCTCCGGTTGTTACCGACGTGCGCGGATATTGATCCCTACAAGCAGCTGAGGGGTTTCCAGGCTCGTTCTGATTGGTTGCCAGGAGCTTTGCTAGGTCCCGACCGCACAGGCTCTTCTCAGCTCTGCAGATCCTCAGCACAGCATTTCCCTACAGCCCCCCATATCGGAGGCCGGGAGCCTCAGAGACCCCCATAGCAGAGGCTGGGAGACTCCCAGCCCCCCATAGGAGAGGCTCTAGGTCCCCATATCGGAGGCCGGGAGCCTCAGAGACCCCCATAGCAGAGTCCAGGAGGACTGCCCCCCGCTTAGCGGACTCCAGGAGGCTCCAGGCCCCCCATAGGAGAGGTTCAGAGACCCCCACAGAGGAGGCTGGGAGACTCCCAGACCCCAATGGTGGAGGCCAGGAGGCTCGGAGGCTCCTGTATGAGAGGCCAGGAGGCTCCCAGCCCCCCATATCCGAGTCCAGGAGGCTCAGACCCACATAGAGAAGGCTTGGACACTCAGAGGCCACCATATGAGAGGCCAGGAGGCTGAGAGATGCCTGTAGTGGAGTCCACGAGGCTCAGAGACCCCCATAGAGGAGGCTGGGAGGCTCCCAGACTCCCATAGGAGAGGCTCAGAGGACGCCATGGAGGAGTCCAGGAGGCTCAGAGACCCCACAGAGGAGGCCAGGAGGCTCCCCGTGCCCCATATCGGAGTCCAGGACACTCAGAGGCCTCCATAGAGAAGGATGGGAGGCTCACACACCCCCGTATGAGAAGCCAGGAGGCTCAGAGGCCCCCATAGAGGAGGCTGGGAGGCTGCCAGACCCCCATAGGAGAGGCTCAGAGACCCCCATATCAGAGACCAGGAGGCACCAGGGTCCCCCATATCAAAGGCCGTGAGACTCAGGGGACCCCATAGAGGAGGCCGGGAGGCTCCCAGCTCCACATATCCGAGTCCAGGAGACTCAGAGGCACCCATATCGGAGGCCAGGAGGCTCCAGGGCCCCCAGTATCGGAGGCCGGGAGGCTCAGATGCCCCCCATGTCGGAGGACAGGAGGACCAAGGGCCCCGTAGCGGAGTCCAGGAGGCTCCAGGTCCCGCATAGGAGAGACTCTGAGACCCCCATAGAGGAGGCCAGGAGGCTCACAGACCCCCACAGAAGAGGTCGCGAGGCTCTAGGTCCCCATAACGGAGGCTCCCAGACCCCCATAGTGGAGGCCAGGAGGCTCAGAGGCTCCTGTATGAGAGGCCAGGAGGCTCCCAGTCCCCCGTATCAGAGGCTGGGAGGCTCAGAGGCCCCCCGTAGGAGAGGCTCAGAGGCCCCCATGGAGGAGGCTGGGAGGGTCAGAGACCCCCATATGAGAAGCCAGGAGGCTCAGAGGCACCCATAGTGCAGGCCAGGAGACTCCCAGCTCCCCATAGCGGAGTCCAGGAGGCTCAGAGGCCCCAATATGAGAGGCCAGGAGGCTCCCAGCTCCCCATATTGGAGGCCAGAAGGCTCCGGGGCTCCCCATATTGGAGGCCAGGAGGCTCATAGGCCCCCATATCGGAGGCCAGGAGGCTCCTAGCTCCCCATATCCGATTCCAGGAGGCTCAGTTTCCCTTAAAGAAGGCTGGGACAGTCATAGGCCCCTATATGAGAAGCCAGGAGGCTGAAAGACGTCCATAGTGGAGTCCAGGAGGCTCAGAGGCCCCCACAGAGGAGGCCTAGAGGCTCCCAGACCCCCATAGAGGAGGTCAAGAGGCTCCAGGCCCCTCATATCAGAGTCGAGGAGGCTCCCAGTCCTCATATCAGAGGCCAGGATGCTCAGAGGCCCCCACAGAGTAGGCCGGGAGGCTTCTAGACCCCCATAGGAGAGGCTCAGAGGCCCCCATAGACGAGGCTGGGAAGCTCAGAGACCTGCCATAGCAGAGGCCCGGAGGCTCCCAGACCCCCATAGGAGAGGCTCAGAGGTCCCCATAGAGGAGGCCGGGAGGCTCCCAGCTCCACATATCCGAGTCCAGCAGGCTCAGAGGCCCCCATATGAGAAGCTAGGAGGCTCCCAGTTTCCCATAGTGGAGGGCAGGAAGCTCCAGGGCCCCCAGTATCGGAGGCCGGGAGGCTCCCAGTCCCCCATATTGGAGTCCAGGAGGCTCAGAGATCCCCATAGAGGAGACTGGGAGGCTCAGAGGCCCCCGTAGAGGAGGCCGGGAGGCTCCCAGACCCCCATAGGAGAGGCTCCAGGTCCCCATATCAGAGGCTGGGAGGCCCCAGGGCCCCCAAAGCGGAGGCCAGGAGGCTCAGAAGCCCCCACAGAGGAGTTCCAGAGGCTCTAGGTCCCCATAATGGAGGCTCCCAGACCCCCATGGTGGAGGCCAGAAGGCTCCGAGGCTCCTGTATGAGAGGCCAGGAGGCTCCCAGTCCCCCATATCAGAGGCTGGGAGGCTCAGAGGACCCCATATGAGAAGCCAGGAGGCTCAGAGGCCCCCATATGAGAGGCCCGGAGGCTCCCAGTTTCCCGTAGTGGAGGCCAGGAGGCTCCAGGGCCCCCCATATCGGATGCCGGGAGGCTCCCAGTTGTGCACAGAGGAGGCCGGGAGGCTCAGAGGCCCTTGTAGATGAGGCTGGGAAGCTCCCAGACCCCCATAGGGAAGGATGGGAGGCTCAGGGGCCCCATATTGGAGGCCAGGAGGCTCCCAGTCCCACATATCGAAGGCCGGGAGGCTCAGACGCCCCCATGGAGGAGATCAGGAGGCTCCCAGCTCCCCATATCTGAGTCCAGGAGGCTCAGAGCCTCAGAGGAGGCTCAGAGTTCCCTAGGACCCCCTATAGCCCCCAGAGAGCCTCCTAGAGCTCCCATAGGACGCCTTAGAGCTCCCCTAGGGCCCCCTATAGCCCCCATAGGACCCTCTATAGCCCCCATAGGTCCCCCTATAACCACCATAGGACCCCATATAGTCCCCATAGGATGCCCTATAGCCCGCATAGGAACCCCAGAGCTCCCCTAGGACCCCCTATAGCTCCCATAGGGCTCCCTAGAGCTCCATGGGACGCCCTAGAGCTCCCCTAGGGCCCCCTATAATCACCATAGGACCCTCTATAGCCCCCATAGGACCCCCTAGAGCTCCTATAAATCCCCCAGAGCACCCATAGGACCGCCCAGAACTCCCCTAGGACCCCCTGTAACCCCCATAGGACCCCCTAGAGCCCCCATAGGAACCCCTAGAGCTCCTATAGACCCCCTAAACCTCCTCTATGACCCTCTATAGTCCCCATAGGATGCCCTAGAGCTCCCCTAGGGCCCCCTATAATCACCATAGGACCTTCTATAGCCCCCATAGGACCCCCTAGAGATCCTATAACTCCCCCAGAGCCCCCATAGGACCCCCTGGAGCTCCCCTAGGACCCCCTAGAGCTCCCATAGGACCCCCTAGAGCTCCTATAGGAGCCCTAAACCTCCTATATGACCCTCGATAGTCCCCATAGGATGCCCTAGAGCTCCCATAGGGTCCCCTATAACCTCCATAGGACCCACTATAGCCCCCCTAGAGCCCCCACAGGACCCCCAGAGCTCCCCTAGGACCCCCTATAGCCCCCATAGGACCCCCTAGAACTCCCATAGGACCCCCTAGAGCCCCCATAGCACCCCCTAGAGCTCCCCTAGGACCCTCTATAACCCCCATAGGGCCCCCTAGAACTCCTATAGGACCCCCTAGAGTCCCATAGGAACCCCTAGAGCTCCTATAGCCCCCCTAGAGCTTCTATAGGATCCCCTATAGTCCCCATAGGATGCCCGTGAGCTCCCATAGGGCCACCTATAACCACCATAGGACCCCTAAGAGCCCCCATAGGGCCCCCTAGAGGCCCAACAGGACCCCCAGAACTCCCCTAGGACCCCCTATAACCACCATCGGAACCCGTATAAGCCCCATAGGACCTCCTAGAGCTCCTATAGGACTCCCTATAGTCCCCATAGGATGCCCTATAGCCCCCATAGGGCCCCCTGGAGCTCCCCTAGGACCCCCTAGAGCTCCCCTAGGACCCCCTATAGCCCCCATAGGGCCCCCTAGAGCTCCCCTAGTGCCCCCTATAACCACCATAGGACCCCATATAGGCCCCATAGGACCCCCTAGAGCTCCTATAGCCCCCCTAGAGCTCCTATAGGATCCCCTATAGTCCGCATAGGATGCCCTAGAGCTCCCCTAGGACCCCCAATAGCCCCCATAGGACCCCCTAGAACTCCCATAGGACCCCCTAGAGCCCCCATAGGACTCCCAAGAACTCATATAGGACCCCGTATAACCCTCATAGGGCCTCCTAGAGCTCCCATAGGGCCCCCTATAGCCCCCACTGGACCCCCAGAGCTCCCATAGAACCCCCTAAAGCCCCCATAGGACCCCCTAGAGCTCCACGGGACACCGTAGAGCTCCCCTAGGACACCCTATAACCCCCTTAGGACCCCGTAGAGCCCCCGTGGGACCCCCTAGAGCCCCCTTATGACCTCCTAGAGCTTCTATAGCCCCCGAGACCTCCTATAGGACCCTCTACAGTCCCCATAGGATGCCCTAGAGCTCCCATAGGGCCGACTATAACCACCATAGGACCCCTAAGAGCCCCCATAGGGCCCCCTAGAGGCCCCACAGGACCCCCAGAGCTCCCCTAGGACCCCCTATAACCACCATAGGACCCCGTATAGGCCCCATAGGACCTCCTGGACCTCCTATAGGACTCCCCATAGTCCCCATAGGATTCCCTATAGCCTCCATAGGTCCCCCTAGAGCTCCCCTAGGACGCCCAGAGCTCACCTAGGACCCCCTATAGCCCACATAGGACCACCTAGAGCTCCCCTAGGGCTCCCTATAACCAACATAGGATGCCCTATAGCCCCCATAGGGCCCCCTAGAGCTCCCCTAGGACCCCATATAGCCCTCATAGGGCCCCCAAGAGCTCCCATAGCATGCCCTAGAGCTCCCCTAGGACACCCTATAACCCCCATAGGGCCCCCTAGAGCTCCCATAGGACCCCCTAGAGCCCCCATAGGACCACCTAGAGCTCCTATAGCCCCCCTAGACCTCCTATAGGACCCTCTATAGTGCCCATAGGATGCCCTAGAGCTCCCATAGGGTCCCCTATAACCTCCATAGGACACCCTATAGCCCACATAGGGCCCACTAGAGCCCGACAGGACACCCAGAGCTCCCCTAGGACCCCCTATAGCCCCCAGAGAGCCTCCTAGAGCTCCCATAGGACGCCCTAGAGCTCCCCTATGTCACCCTATAACCACCGTAGGACCCTCTATAGCCCCCATAGGACCCCCTAGAGCTCCCATAGGACCACCTAGAGCCCCCACAGGACCCCCTAGAGCTCCTATAGCCCCCCTAAACCTCCTATATGACCCTCTATAATCCCATTAGGATGCACTAGAGCTCCCATAGGGTCCCCTATAACCAACATAGGACCCCCTATAGCCCCCATAGGAACCCCTAGAGCTCTTTTAACTCCCCTAGAGCTCCTATAGGATCCCCTATAGTCCCCATAGGATGCCCTAGAGCTGCCATAGGGCCACCTATAACCACCATAGGACCCACTATAGCCCCCATAGGGCCCCTAGCGCCCCCACAGGACCCCCAGAGCTCCCCTAGGACCCCCTATAGCCACCATAGGACCCCCTAGAGCTCCCCTAGGACCCCCTATAGCTCCCATACGGCCCCCCAAAGGTCCCCTAGGGTCTCCTATAACCACCATGGGACCCCATATAGGCCCCATAGGACCCTCTAGAGCTCCTATAGCCCCCCTAGAGCTCCTACAGGACCCCCTATAGTCCCCATAGGATGCCCTATAGCCCCCATAGGGCCCCCTAGAGCTCCCCTAGGACCCCCTATAGCTCCCATAGGGCTCCCTAGAGCTCCCCTAGGACCATCTAGAGCCCCCATAGGATCCCCTAGAGCTCCCCTAGGACCCCCCAGAGCTCCCCTAGGGCCCCCTATAACCACCATAGGACCCCATATAGGCTCCATAGGACCCCCTAGAGCTCCCCTAGGACCCCTCAGAGTTCCCCTAGGACCCTCTATAACCCTCCTAGGGCCCCCTAGAGCTCCCATAGGACCCCCTATAGCCCCCATAGGACCCCCTACAGCTCCTCTAGACCCCCTAGAGCTCCTATACGACCCCCGATAGACCCCATAGGATGCCCTAGAGCTCCCAAAGGGCCCCCTATAAGCACCATAGGACCCTCAATAGCCCCCATAGGACCCCCTAGAACTCCCCCAACGCGCCCTATAACCACCATAGAACCCCCTATAGCCCCCCTAGGACACCCAGTTCTGCCCTAGGACCCCCTATAGCAACCATAGGACCCACTATAGCCCGCATAGGGCCCCCTAGAGACCCCACGGGTAGCCCGGAGCTCCCCTACGACCCCCTATAGCCCCCACCGGGCCTCCTAGAGCTCCCATAGGACGCTTAGAGCTCCCCTAGGGCCCCCTATAACCACCATAGGATGCCCTATAGCCCCCATAGGGCCCCCTAGAGTTCCCCTAGGACCCCCTAGAGCTCCCCTAGGAGCCCCAAAAGCCCCCACAGGACCCCCTAGAACTCCCATAGGACCCCCTATAACCCTCATAGGGCCGCCTAGACCTCCCATAGGGCCCCCTATAGCCCCCACTGGACCCCCAGAGCTCCCATAGAACCCCCTAATGTCCCCATTGGACCCCCTAGAGCTCTACGGGATGCTGTAGAGCTCCCCTAGGACCCCCTATAACCCCCATAGGGCCCCCTAGAACTCCCATAGGACCCCTAAGAGCCCCCATAGGGACCCCTAGAGGTCCCACAGGACCCCCAGAGCTCCCCTAGGACCCCCTATAACCACCATAGGATGCCCTATAGCCCCCATAGGGCCCCCTGGAGCTGCCCTAGGACCGCCAGAGCTCCCCTATAGCCCCCATAGGGCCCCCTAGAAGTCCCCATAGGACCCCCTAGAGCTCCCCCAGGACTCCCTATACTCCCCTAGGACCCCCTAGAACTCCCATAGGACCCCCTAGACCTCCTATAGCCCCCCTAGACCTCCTATAGGACCCTCTGTAGTGCACATAGGATGCCCTAGAGCGCCCATAGGGTCCCCTATAACCACCATAGGACCCCCTATATCCCGCATAAGACCCCTAGAGCCCCCACAGGACCCCCAGAGATCCCCTAGGGGCCCCTATAAGCACGATAGGACCCTCTATAGCCCCCATAGGACCCACTAGAGCTCCTATAGACCACCTAGAGCTCCTATAGGACCCCCTATAGACCCCATAGGATGCCCTAGAGCTCCCATAGGGCACACTATAACACCATAATACCCTGCTATAGCCCCATAGGATCCCTAGAACTCCCCCAGCGCGCCCTATAACCACCATAGGACCCCCTATAGCCCTCCTAGGACCCCCAGAGCTCCTATAGGACCCCCTAGAGCCCCCTAGGGCCCCCTAGACCTCCCTTAGGGCCCCCAAGAGCTCCCCTAGGATCCCCTATGACCCCACAGGGCCCCTAGAGCTCCCCTAGGACCCCCTATAGCCCCCAGAGAGCCTCCTAGAGCTCCCATAGGACCCCCTATGGCCCCCATAGGAACCCCTAGAGCTCTTATGGCCCCTAGAGCTCCAATAGGATCCCCTATAGTCCCATAGGATGCCCTAGAGCTCCATAGGGCCACCTATTAACCACCATAGGACCCCCTAGAGACCCCACGGATACCCAGAGCTCCCCTAGGACCCCCTATAGCCCCCATACAACCCCCTAGAGCTCCCCTAGGACCCCCTATAGCCCCCATAGGACCCCCTATAGCCCCATAGGACCCCCTAGAGCTCCCCTAGGACCCCAGAGCTCCCAATTGGACCCCCCTATAGCCCCCATAGGGCCTCCTAGAGCTCCCTTAGGGCCCCCGATAACCACCATAGGACACTCTATAGGCCCATAGGACCCCCTAGACCTCCCATAGTACCGCCTATAGCTCCCAGAGGAACTCCTAGAGCTCTATTGCCCCCCTAGAGCTCCTATATAATCCCCTATATTCCCATAGAATGCCCTAAAGCTCACATAGGGCCCCCTATAACCATCATAGGACCCTTATTGCCCCATAGGGCACCTAGAGATCCCCTAAGACACCCTACAGCCTGCATAGGACCCCCTAGAGCCCCCTAGGACCCCCTAGAGCTCCTATAGCCCCCTATAACCTCCTATCTGACCCTCTATAGTCCCCATAGGATGCCCTAGAGCTCCCCTAGGACCCCCCAGAGCTCGCCTAGGACCCCCTTTAACCCCCATAGGACCCCCTAGAGCTCCCATAGGACCCCCTATGGCCCCCATAGGAACCCCTAGAGCTCTTATGGCCCCCTAGAGCTCCTATAGGATCTCCTATAGTCCCCATAGGATGCCCTAAGGCCCCCACAGGGCCCCCTATGGCCCCCATAGGAACCCTAGAGCTCTTATGGCCCCTAGAGCTCTATAGGATCTCCTATAGTCCCCATAGGATGCCCTAGAGCCCCCACAGGGCCCCAGAGCTCCCCTAGGACACCCTATAACCACCATAGGACCCCGTATAGGCCCCATAGGACCTCCTAGAGCTCCTATAGGACTCCCTATAGTCCCCATAGGATGTCCTATAGCCCCAGAGGGCTCCTAGAGTTCCCCTAGGACCCCCAGAGCTCCCATAGGACCCCCTATAGCCCCCATAGGGCCCCCTAGATCTCCCCTAGGGCCCCCTATAACCATCATAGGACCCCATATAGGCCCATAGGATCCCTAGAGCTCCTATAGCACCTCTAGAGCTCTATAGGACCTCCTATAGTCCCCATAGGATGCCCTATAGCCCCATAGGGGCCCCCTCGCGCCCCACAGGACCCCCAGAGCTCCTAGGACCCCTATAGCCACCATAGACCCCTAGAGCTCTTATGGCCCCCTAGAGCTCCTATAGGATCCCCTATAGTCCCCATAGGATGCCTAAGCTCCATAGGGCCACCTATAACCACCATAGGACCCCCTAGAGACCCCACGGGATACCAGAGCTCCCCTAGGACCCCCTATAGCCCCCATACAACCCCTAGAGCTCCCTAGGACCCCCTATAGCTCCCTAGGACCCCCTAGAGCTCCCCTAGGACCCCCTATAGCTCCCATAGGGCCCCCTAGAGGTCCCCTAGGGCCTCCTATAACCACATGGGACCCATATAGGCCCCATAGGACCCTCTAGAGCTCCTATAGCCCCCCTAGAGCTCCTATAGGACCCCCTATAGTCCCCATAGGATGCCCTATAGCCCCCATAGGGCCCCCTAGAGCTCCATAGGGCTCCCTAGAGCTCCCCTAGGACCATCTAGAGCCCCCATAGGATCCCCTAGAGCTCCCCTAGGACCCCCAGAGCTCCCCTAGGGCCCCCTATAACCACCATAGATGCCTATAGCCCCCATTGGGCCCCAAGAGCTCCCCTAGGGACCCCTATAACCACCATAGGACCCCATATAGGCTCCATAGGACCCCCTAGAGCTCCTATAGACCCCTAGATCTCCTATAGGACCCCCTATAGCCCCCATAGGACCCCCTAGACTCCCATAGCACCCCCTACAGCTCCCATAGGACCCCCTAGAGCTCCCCTAGTACCGCTGTAACCCTCATAGGGCCCCCTAGAGCTTCCATAAGGCCCCCTATAGCCCCCACAGGACCCCAGAGCTCCCACAGAACCCCCTATAGCCCCCATAGGACCCCCTAGAGCTCCATGGGACGCCCTAGAGCTCCCTAGGACACCTATAACCCCCATAGGCCCCCTAGAGCTCCCATACGACCCCTAGAGCCCCCAAGGACCCCCTAGAGGTCCTATAGCCCCCCTAGACCTGCTATAGACCCTCTGTAGTGCCCATAGGACGCCCTAGAGCTCCCGTAGGGTCCCCTATAACCACCATAGGACTCTCTATAGGCTCCCATAGGACCCCCTAGAGCTCCCATAGGACGCCCTAGAGCTCCCCTAGTACCCTCCAGAGCTCCCCTAGGACCCCCTATACCCCCATACGACCCCCTAGAGCTCCCTAGGACTGCCAGAGCTCCGATAGGACCCCCTATAGCCCCATAGGACCCCGTATAGGCCCCATAGGACCTCCTGGACCTCCTATAGGACTCCCCATAGTCCCCATAGGATTCCCTATAGCCTCCGTAGGTCCCCCTAGAGCTCCCCTAGGACGCCCAGAGCTCACCTAGGACCCCCTATAGCCCACATAGGACCACCTAGAGCTCCCCTAGGGCTCCCTATAACCAACATAGGATGCCCTATAGCCCCCATAGGGCCCCCTAGAGCTCCCCTAGGACCCCCTATAACCACGATAGGACCCATATAGGCCCATAGGACCCCCTAGAGCTCTATAGAAACCCTATAGTCCCCCTAGGATGCCCTTTAGGCCCCGTAGGGCCCCCCAGAGCTCCCCTAGGACCCCCAGAGCTCCCCTAGAACCCCCTATAGCTCCCATAGGGCTCCCTAGAGCTCCCCTAGGACCCCTAGAGCCCAATAGGACCCCCTAGAGCCCCCATAGGACCCCCTAGAGCTCCGATAGACCCCCTAAACCTCCTATATGACCCTCTAGAGTCCCCATAGGATGCCCTAGAGCTCCCATAGGGTCCCCTATAACCACTATAGGACGCACTATAGCCCCATAGGGCCCCCTAGAGCTCCCCTAGGAGCCCCAAAAGCCCCCACAGGACCCCCTAGAACTCCCATAGGACCCCCTATAACCCTCATAGGGCCGCCTAGACCTCCCATAGGGCCCCCTATAGCCCCCACTGGACCCCCAGAGCTCCCATAGAACCCCCTAATGTCCCCATTGGACCCCCTAGAGCTCTACGGGATGCTGTAGAGCTCCCCTAGGACCCCCTATAACCCCATAGGGCCCCTAGAACTCCCATAGGACCCCTAAGAGCCCCCATAGGGACCCCTAGAGGTCCCACAGGACCCCCAGAGCTCCCTAGGACCCCCTATAACCACCATAGGATTGCCCTATAGCCCCCATAGGGCCCCCTGGAGCTGCCCTAGGACCGCCAGAGCTCCCCTATAGCCCCCATAGGGCCCCTAGAAGTCCCCATAGGACCCCCTAGAGCTCCCCCAGGACTCCCTATACTCCCCTAGGACCCCCTAGAACTCCCATAGGACCCCCTAGACCTCCTATAGCCCCCCTAGACCTCCTATAGGACCCTCTGTAGTGCACATAGGATGCCCTAGAGCGCCCATAGGGTCCCCTATAACCACCATAGGACCCCCTATATCCCGCATAAGACCCCCTAGAGCCCCCACAGGACCCCCAGAGATCCCCTAGGGGCCCCTATAAGCACGATAGGACCCTCTATAGCCCCCATAGGACCCACTAGAGCTCCTATAGACCACCTAGAGCTCCTATAGGACCCCCTATAGACCCCATAGGATGCCCTAGAGCTCCCATAGGGCACACAATAACCACCATAATACCCTCTATAGCCCCCATAGATCCCCTAGAACTCCCCCAGCGCGCCCTATAACCACCATAGGACCCCCTATAGCCTCCTAGGACCCCCAGAGCTCCTATAGGACCCCCTAGAGCCCCTAGGGCCCCCTAGACCTCCCTTAGGGCCCCAAGAGCTCCCCTAGGATCCCCTATGACCCCCACAGGGCCCCCTAGAGCTCCCCTAGGACCCCCTATAGCCCCAGAGAGCCTCTAGAGCTCCCATAGGACCCCCTATGGCCCCCATAGGAACCCCTAGAGCTCTTATGGCCCCCTAGAGCTCCAATAGGATCCCCTATAGTCCCCATAGGATGCCCTAGAGCTCCATAGGGCCACCTATAACCACCATAGGACCCCCTAGAGACC
>NW_028290385.1:0-26411 GCF_059628265.1 Tinamus guttatus | reverse complement strand
GGCCGGGGCGCTCAGGCCCACGCCCCCGCGCAGGCCCCGCTTGCCTGGGGGGGGGTCACATAGATGGGGGTGTCACACACGGGGGGGGGGGGTCACACGGGGGTGTCGCTTGTCCCATGTCCCTTGTCCCTTGTCCCCATCCGTTACCCCCATCGGACAGGTCCCGCAGGGAGCTGCTCAGCGCACACACACACACACACGGGGATGTCCCCTGTCCCCATCCCTTGTCCCCATCCCTTGTCCCCTGTCCCTTGTCCCTACCCCCATTGGACAGGTCCCACTGGGAGCTGCTCAGCGCGCACACACACACATGGGGATGTCCCCTGTCCCCATCCCTTGTCCCTTGTCCCTTGTCCCTTGTCCCCATCCCTTGTCCCTACCCCCATCGGACAGGTCCCGCAGGGAGCTGCTCAGCGCACACACACGGGTGTCCCATGTCACACACACACACAGGGGTGTCCCTGTCCCCTGTCCCCATCCCTTGTCCCTTGTCCCTCACCCCCGTCAGACAGGTCCTGCAGGGAGCTGCTCAGGGCACACACACACACACATGGGGATGTCCCCTGTCCCCATCCCTTGTCCCTTGTCCCTCACCGCCATCGGACAGGACCCGCAGGGAGCTGCTCAGCGCACACACACACACACATGGGGACATCCCCTGTCCCCATCCCTTGTCCCTTGTCCCTTGTCCCTTGTCCCTACCCCCATCGGACAGGTCCCGCAGGGAGCTGCTCAGCGCGCACACACACACACAGAGGGATGTCCCTTGTCCCCTGTCCCCTGTCCCCATCCGTTACCCCCGTCGGACAGGTCGCGCAGGGAGCTGCTCAGCGCGCACACACACACACACACGGGGGGGGGTGTCCCTTGTCCCCTGTCCCCATCCCTTGTCCCTTGTCCCTACCTCCATCGGACAGGTCCCACAGGGAGCTGCTCAGCGCACACACACACACAGGAGTGTCCCCGTCCCATGTCCCTTGTCCCTTGTCCCTACCCCCATCGGACAGGTCCCGCAGGGAGCTGCTCAGCGCGCACACACACACACACATGGGGGTGTCCCTGTCCCTTCTCCCCTGTCCCCATCCCTTGTCCCTTGTCCCTCACCGCCATCGGACAGGTCCTGCAGGGAGCTGCTCAGCGCACACACACACACAGGGGTGTCCCTTGTCCCCTGTCCCCATCCCTTGTCCCCCGTCCCTTGTCCCCTGTCCCCATCCGTTACCCCCATCGGACAGGTCCCGCAGGGAGCTGCTCAGCGCACACACACACACACAGAGGGATGTCCCCTGTCCCCATCCCTTGTCCCTTGTCCCTTGTCCCCTGTCCCCTGTCCCCATCCGTTACCCCCGTCGGACAGGTCGCGCAGGGAGCTGCTCAGCGCGCACCCACACACACACACGGGGGGGGTGTCCCTTGTCCCTTGTCCCCTGTCCCCATCCCTTGTCCCTTGTCCCCTCACCGCCATCGGACAGGACCCGCAGGGAGCTGCTCAGCGCACACACACACACACATGGGGATGTCCCCTGTCCCCATCCCTTGTCCCCATCCCTTGTCCCCTGTCCCCATCCGTTACCCCCATCGGACAGGTTGCGCAGGGAGCTGCTCAGTGCGCACACACACACACAGGGGTGTCCCCTGTCCCCATCCCTTGTCCCTTGTCCCTCACCCCCATCGGATGGGTCGTGCAGGGAGCTGCTCAACGCGCACACACACACACACAGGGGGGTGTCCCTGTCCCCTGTCCCCATCCCTTGTCCCCTGTCCCTGTCCCCATCCGTTACCCCCATCGGACAGGTCGCGCAGGGAGCTGCTCAGCGCGCTCCGTTTGAGCCCCTCGGGCGGCCCGAACGCCTCGTCCAGGCTGCTGCGGCTCAGCCCGTTGAGGGCGTCGCGGGGGGGGCCGCCGCCGCGCGCCCCCGTCACCCCCTTCTGCTTCTCCAGCTCCGCTGGGGGGGGGCGTGTGAGGAGCGGCCGGGGGCGCCGGGGGAGACGGCGTCCCCAGGGCCCCCAGTGTCCCCAGGGCCCCCAGTGTCCCCTCCCGTGTCCCCAGGGCCCCAGTGTCCCCCAGTGTCCCCTCCAGTGTCCCCAGGGCCCCCAGTGTCCCCAGGGTCCCCAGGGCCCCAGTGTCCCCCCCAGTGTCCCCAGGGACCCCAGTGTCCCCTCCAGTGTCCCCAGGGCCCCCCCAGTGTACCCCAGGGCCCTCCAGTGTCCCCAGTGCCCCCAGTGTCCCCTCCAGCGTCCCCAGGGCCCCCCCAGTGTACCCCAGGGCCCTCCAGTGTCCCCAGTGCCCCCAGTGTCCCCTCCAGCGTCCCCAGGGACCCCAGAGTCCCCAGGGCCCCCCAGCGTCCCCAGGGCCCCCAGTGTCCCCTCCAGAGTCCCCAGGGCCCCCCAGTGTCCCCCAGGGCCCTCCAGTGTCCCCAGGGCCCCCAGTGTCCCCTCCAGTGTACCCAATGCCCCCCAGTGCTCCCCAGTGTCCCCTCCAGCGTCCCCAGGGTCCCCAGTGTCCCCTCCAGTGTACCCAATGCTCCCCAGTGCTCCCCAGTGTCCCCTCCAGTGTCCCCAGGGTCCCCAGGGCCCCAGTGTCCCCCCCAGTGTCCCCAGGGACCCCAGTGTCCCCTCCAGCGTCCCCAGGGTCCCCAGTGTCCCCTCCAGTGTACCCAATGCCCCCCAGTGCTCCCCAGTGTCCCCTCCAGTGTCCCCAGGGCCCCAGTGTCCCCCCCAGTGTCCCCAGGGACCCCAGTGTCCCCTCCAGCGTCCCCAGGGTCCCCAGTGTCCCCTCCAGTGTACCCAATGCCCCCCAGTGCTCGCCAGTGTCCCCTCCAGTGTCCCCAGGGCCCCAGTGTCCCCCCCCGTGTCCCCAGGGACCCCAGTGTCCCCTCCAGCGTCCCCAGGGTCCCCAGTGTCCCCTCCAGTGTACCAAATGCCCCCCAGGTCTCCCCAGTGTCCCCTCCAGTGTCCCCAGGGCCCCCCCAGTGTCCCCAGGGTCCCCAGTGTCCCCTCCAGTGTCCCCAGGGTCCCCCAGTGTCCCCAGTGTCCCCAGGGCCCCCAGTGTCCCCTCCAGTGTCCCCAGGGTCCCCAGTGTCCCCGGTGCCCCCCAGTGTCCCCTCCAGTGTCCCCTAGGGGCCTCCAGGGCCCCCCAGGACCCCCCCAGTGCCCCCCAGTGATCCCAGTGTCCCCTCAAGTGTTCCCAGTGTCCCCCAGTGATCCCAGTGTCCCCCCCCCTGTGTCCCCAGGGCCCCTCCAGTGTCCCCTCCAGTGTCCCCAGGGTCCCCCAGTGTCCCCTCCAGTGTCCCCAGGGCCCCCCAGTGTCCCCAGGACCCCCCAGTGTCCCCTCCAGTGTCCCCAGGACCCCTCCGGTGTCCCCCAGTGTCCCCAGGGCCCCCAGTGTCCCCTCCAGAGTCTCCAATGTCCCCCAGTGCACCCCAGTGTCCCCCAGTGATCCCAGTGTCCCCAGGGCCCCCCAGTGTCCCCTTCAGTGTCCCCAATGCCCCCCAGAGCCCCCCAGTGATCCCCGTGCAACCCCTAGTGTCCCCAGGGCCCCCCACTGTCCCCAGTGACCCCCAGGACCCCCTAGTGTCCCCCAGGACCCTCCAGTGCCCCCCTAGGGCCCCCCAGGCCCCCCCCCAGTGTCCCCAGTGTCCCCCAGTGATCCCAGTGCCCCCCCCAGGGTCCCCCAGACCCCCCCAGTGTCCCCTCCAATGTCCCCAGTGTCCCCCAGTGATCCCAGTGTCCCTTCTGTGTCCCCAGTGCCCCCCAGAACCCCCCAGTGATCCCAGTGTCTCCTCCAGTGTCCCCCAGTAATCCCAGTGTCCCCCCCACTAACCTCAGTGTCCCCCAGGAGCCCCCAGTGTCCCCCCCAGTGCCTCCCCAGTGTCCGCCCAAGTGCCTCCCAGGGCCCCCAGTGATCCCGGTGCCACCCCAGTGTCCCCTGGTGTCCCCAGGTGCCCCCCAGCCCCGCCAGCTCCCATCCCGGTGCTCCCAGTGCCCATTCCAGTGTTCCCAGTGCCCATCCCAATGCTGTCAGTGCCCATCCCAGTGCTCCCAGCTCCCATCCCGGTGCTCCCAGGGCACATCCCGGTGCTCCCAGTGTTCCCAGTGCCCATCCCGGAGCTCCCAGTGCTCCCAGCTCCCATCCCGGTGCTCCCAGTGCCCATCCCAGTGCTCCCAGTGCCCATCCCGGTGCTCCCAGTGCTCCCAGTGCCCATCCTGGTGCTCCCAGTGCTCCCAGCTCCCATCCCAGTGCTCCCAGTGCCCATCCCGGTGCTCCCAGGGCACATCCTGGTGCTCCCAGTGTTCCCAGTGCCCATCCCGGTGCTCCCAGTGCCCATTCCAGTGCTTCCAGCTCCCATCCCGGTGCTCCCAGTGCCCATCCTGGTGCTCCCAGTGTTCCCAGCGCCCATCCTGGTGCTCCCAGTGCTCCCAGTTCCCATTGCAGCGCTCCCGGCTCCCATCCCAGTGCTCCCAGCTCCCATCCCAGTGCTCTCAGTGCCCATCCCAGTGCTCCCAGTGCCCATCCCGGTGTTCCCAGTGCTCCCAGTGCCCATCCCAGCGCTCCCAGTGCCCATCCCAGCGCTCCCAGCTCCCATCCCAGTGCTCCCAGTGCCCATCCTGGTGCTCCCAGTGCTCCCAGTTCCCATTGCAGCGCTCCCGGCTCCCATCCCGGTGCTCCCAGTGCTCCCAGCTCCCATCCCAGTGCTCCCAGTGCCCATCCCGGTGTTCCCAGTGCTCCCAGCTCCCATCCCAGTGCTCCCAGTGCCCATCCTGGTGCTCCCAGCGCTCCCAGTGCCCATCCCGGTGCTCCCAGTGCCCATCCTGGTGCTCCCAGTGCTCCCAGTTCCCATTGCAGCGCTCCCAGCTCCCATCCCAGTGCTCCTAACACTCCCAGTGCCCATCCCGGTGCTCCCAGTGCTCCCAGCTCCCATCCCAGTGCTTCCAGTGCCCATCCCAGTGTTCCTAGTGCTCCCAGCTCCCATCCCAGTGCTCCCAGTGCCCATCCCAGCGCTCCCAGCTCCCATCCCGGTGCTCCCAGTGCCCATCCCGGTGCTCCCAGTGCTCCCAGCTCCCATCCCAGTGCTCCCAGTGCCCATCCCAGCGCTCCGGCTCCCATCCTGGCACTCCCAGCTCCCATTCCAGCGCCCCAGCTCCCATCCCACTGCTCCCAGCACTCATCCCAGCGCTCCAGGCGCTCCCGTCTCCCATCCTGGCACCCCAGGCGCTCCTGTCTCCCATCCCAGGGCTCCGGGCGCTCCCGTCTCTCATCCCGTCTCCCATCCCGGCGCTCCTGGCTCCCATCCCGGCGCTCCGGGCGCTCCCGACTCCCATCCCGGCTCCCATCCCAGGGCTCCAGGCGCTCCCGTCTCTCATCCCGTCTCCCATCCCGGCACTCCTGGCTCCCATCCCGGCGCTCCGGCGCTCCCGATTCCCATCCTGGCTCCCACCCCGGCGCTCCGGGTGCTCCCGTCTCCCATCCTGGCTCCCATCCCGGCTCTCATCCCAGTGCTCCGGGCGCTCCCGGCTCCCATCCCGGTGCTCCAGGCGCTCCCGACTCCCATCCCGGCTCCCATCCCGGCTCCCATCCCGGCGCTCCAGGTGCTCCCGACTCCCATCCCGGCTCCCATCCCGGCGCTCCAGGCGCTCCTGACTCCCATCCCGGCTCCCATCCCGGCTCCCATCCCGGCGCTCCGGGCGCTCCCGTCTCTCATCCCGTCTCCCATCCCGGCGCTCCTGGCTCCCATCCCGGCTCCCATCCCAGTGCTCCGGGCGCTCCCGGCTCCCATCCCGGCTCCCATCCCGGCGCTCCTGGCTCCCATCCCGGTGCTCCGGGCGCTCCCGATTCCCATCCTGGCTCCCACCCCGGCGCTCCGGGTACTCCCGTCTCCCATCCTGGCTCCCATCCCGGCTCCCATCCCAGTGCTCCAGGCGCTCCCGTCTCCCATCCCGGCGCTCCAGGCGCTCCCGGCTCCCATCCCAGCGCTCCAGGCGCTCCCGACTCCCATCCCGGCTCCCATCCCGGCTCCCACCCCGGCGCTCCGGGTGCTCCCGTCTCCCATCCTGGCTCCCATCCCGGCTCCCATCCCGGTGCTCCGGGCGCTCCCGGCTCCCGGCTTCCATCCCGGCGCTCCAGGCGCTCCCGGCTCCCATCCTGGCTCCCATCCCAGCACTCCAGGCGCTCCCGTCTCCCATCCCGTCTCCCATCCCGGCTCCCATCCCGGCGCTCCGGGCGCTCCCATGCCGTCTCCCACCCCGCTGCGGCGCTCACCCTCCACGCGGTACTTCTCCATCTCCTGCACCTCGGCCACGGACTCGCGCAGGTCGCTGGCGAAGCGCAGCCGGTCCTGGGGACTGGGCGCGTTGAACACGATGAGGACCTTGCGCTCGCCGCCCGGCGCCGCCGACAGCAGCTTGATCCCGAACTGGTAATCTGGGACACGGGGACGCCGTGGGGCACCTGCGGGCGGGGGCAGCCCGGGGCGCCCCGGGGGGCACCGAGGACGGACCCTGGGGACAGCCCGGGGCACCCGATGGGCTCAATGGGGCACCGAGGACGGACCGTGGGGACAGCCCAGGGGCAGGGGGACACCCCATGGGCTCAATGGGGCACCTAGGACAGACGGTGGGGACACCCCGGGGCACCCAGGACAGGCCCTGGGGACATCCCGGGGCACCTGAGGGGCTCAATGGGGCACCTAGGACAGCCCTGGGGACATCCCGGGGCACCCGATGGGCTCAATGGGGCACCTAGGACAGACGGTGGGGACACCCTGGGGCACCCAAAGGGCTCAACAGGGCACCTACGACAGCCCCTGGGGACATCGTGGGGCACCCAATGGGCTCAATGGAGCTCCTAGGACAGCCCTGGGGACAGCCCGGGGCACCCCATGGGCTCAGTGGGGCACCTAGGACAGACCGTGGGGACACCCCAGGGCACCCAAAGGGCTCAACAGGGCACCTACGACAGCCCCTGGGGACATCGTGGGGCACCCAATGGGCTCAATGGGGCACCTAGGACAGCCCATGGGGACATTCCGGGGCACCCAATGGGCTCAGTGGAGCTCCTAGGACAGCCCTGGGGACATCATGGGGCAGGGGGACACCCTGGGGCACCCCATGGGCTCAGTGGGGCACCTAGGACAGCCCTGGGGGACATCGTGGGGCAGGGGGACATCCCGGGGCACCCCATGGGTTCAATGGGGCACCTAGGACAGACCGTGGGGACATCCTGGGGCACCCAAAGGGCTCAACAGGGCACCTAGGACAGCCCATGGGGACATCGTGGGGCATCCAATGGGCTCAATGGGGCACCTAGGACAGCCCATGGGGACACTGTGCAGCAGGGGACACCCCTGGGGCACCCAATGGGCTCAGTGGGGCACCTAAGACAGCCCGTGGGGACATCGTGGGGCACGGGGACACCCTGGGGCACCTGATGGGCTCAATGGGACACCTAGGATAGACCCTGGGGACACCCCGGGGCACCCAATGGGCTCAATGGGGCTCCTAGGACAGCCCATGGGGACATCCTGGGGCAAGGGGACACCCCGGGGCACCCAATGGGCACAATGGGGCACCTAGGACAGCCTGTGGGGACATCATGGGACAGGGGAACACCCCGCGGGTCACCCTGCGGGGCGGGGGTCCCGCCGTGGGGCTCACAGGCGTTCTGGAAGAGCTGCATGTGCATCTCGACGAGCGGGAAGCTCTGGCGGAAGCTGTAGGTCACCAGGATCTTCTTCTTCTGGAAGATCTTGGTCACCTGCGGGCGGCGCGGGGGGCGGCTCAGCGGGGCCCCGGCGTCCGGGGGGCCCCCCACGCGCGCCCGGCGCTCACCACCAGCAGGTCGTTGAACAGGAAGACCTCGCGCTGGTGCAGGCCCAGGCGCTGGGGCCGGTTGGGGTCGGGCACCTCGTAGAGCTGGCAGCAGCACACGAGGCGCCGGTGGGGCAGGGACAGCACCTGGGGGCGGGGCTGGTGAGGCCCCGCCTCCCCCGAGCACCGCGCGCGGCCACGCCCCCCGCGCGGGATGGCCCGGGGGTGCCCTGTCCCCGCGTAGGGACACCTGGAACGTCCGTCTATAGGGGTACATAGAACGTCTGTGCATAGGGACACCTAGAACGTCTGTGCGTGGGGACACCTAGAACATCTGTCTATAGGGACACCTAGAACGTCCGTGCATAGGGACACCTAGAATGTCTGTGCATAGGGACACCTAGAATGTCTGTCTGTAGGGACACCTAGAGCATCTGTGCATAGGGACACCTAGAACGTCTGGCTATAGGGACACCTAGATCATCTGTGCATAGGGACACCTAGAACGTCTGCCTATAGGGACACCTAGAATGTCTTTCTATAGCGGTACCTAAAAAGTCTGGTTATAGGGACACCTGGAACACCCTTTTATGGGGGCACCTAGAACATCTGTCTATAGGGCCACCTAGAACGTCCACTTATAGGGACACCTGGAACATCCTTCTATAGGGGCACGCAGAACACCTGCCTGTAGGGCCACCTAGAATGTTTGTTTATAGGGGCACCTAGAAGGCTTCTCTATAGGGTCCCCTAGAACATCCCTCCATAGGGTCTCCCAGAACACTCCAAGAGATCGCTTAGAACATTCCCCACCCCTAGAGTGAGCTCGGATGCCCCTTCATAGGGACACCTAGAACATCCTTCCATAAGGACACCTAGGTCACCTCTCCATAGAGACACCTACAACGTCCTTCTATAGGAACACACAGAACATCGCTCTAGAGGATCATATGCACCATTTCTCTAATGGGAGATCTAGAACATCCCTCCATGGGTCACCTAGAACGTCCTTCTACAGGGCCACCTAGAACGTCCCTCCATGGGTCACCTAGAACATCTTTCTACAGGGTCAGCTAGAACGTCCCTCCATGCTTCACCTAGAACGTCCCTCTACAGGGCCACCTAGAATGTCCCTCCATTGGGTCACCTAGAACGTCTCTCTACAGGGCCACCTGGAATGTCCTTCTATAGGGTCACCTGAAATGTCCCTCTACAGGGCCACCTAGAATGTTCCTCTACAGGGTCACCTAGAACGTTCTTCTATAGGGTCGCCTAGAATGTTTCTCTACAGGGTCACCTAGAACATCCCTCCATGGGTCACCTAGAACATCCCTCTACAGGGCCACCTAGAATGTTCTTCTATAGGGTCACTTAAAAGGTCCCTCTATAGGGTCACCTAGAAAGTCCCTCTACAGGGCCACCTAAAATGTACTTCTATAGGGTCACCTAAAAGGTCCCTCTATAGGGTCACCTAGAACGTCCCTCTACAGGGTCACCTAGAACGTCCTTCTACAGGGTCACCTAGAACGTGCCTCCATTGGGCCACCTAGACTGTCCCGCTCTGGCCGTAGGCGCCCTAGGCCGTCCTTGCAGAGCGCCCTACGGGCCGTGCCCCCGTGGGTCCCCCTCCGTGGGGCCGCCCCCCAGAGGCTCCTCCCCACGCGTCACCCACCGGCTTCTTGCCCACGATCATGCGCTCCACGGCCTGGACCTGGGACACGTGGTCGTCGTTGGTGCGCAGCTCGCGGCTCTGGATGCGCTGGTAGATGCCCACCAGCATGTCCCGCGGGATGTCCTCGCCGTTGTCCACCCCTGCGGCACCGCGCGGCCGGCTCAGCGCGCGGGGACGGCGGGGACGGCGCCCCGGGCCCGCGCCGCTCACCCCGCAGGTTCTTGATGAAGTCCTCCAGCTTCATCTTGCGCTCGGCCTTCACGCTGGGGCTGTACATGTCGGTGTTGAGGAGGATGACGGCGAAGGCCAGGATGAAGATGGTGTCCGGGTTGCGGAACTGGCGCAGCAGGGCCGCGTTACACACGCAGTAGCGCTGGCTGTGGGGCAGAACGGCCCCACGGCCCATGGGGTGAGGGCGCCCCATAGCCCGGACGCGGGTTCTAGAGCGCACGAGCAGTTCTTGAGCGTGCAGCTGGGTCTGGACCATGCAGCTGGTGCTCAAGCGCTTCTAGAGACCATGCAACCGGTTCTAGAGACCATGCAACCGGTTCTAGAAACCATCCAAGTGGTTCTAGACTGTGCAACTGGTTCTAGAGACCATCCAAGTGGTTCTAGACCGTGCAAGCGGTTCTAGAGACCATGCAACCGGTTCTAGACCGTGCAACCAGTTCTGGAGACCATGCAACCAGTTCTAGATCATGCAACCAGTTCTAGACCGTGCAACCGGTTCTGGATGCCGCAACCACTTTTTGACCAAGAAACTGGTTCTTGACCATGCATCTGGTTCTAGAAACCATGTAACTGTTTCTAGAGACCATGCAACCAATTCTAGACCGTGTAACCAGTTCGTGATGGTGCAGCCAGTTCTAGACCGTGGAATTTGTTCTTGACCATGCAATTGGTTCTTCATGGTGCAACCACATCTAGACTATGCAGCTGGTTCTTTGACCATGCAACCGGTTCTAGAGACCCTGCAACCGGTTCTGGATGCTGCAACAAGTTCTTGACCAAAAAACTGGTTCTTGACCAAGCAACTGGTTCTAGAAACCATGCAACTGGTTCTAGAGACTGCGCAACCAGGTCTAAGCCATGCAACCAGTTCTTGATGGTGCAAATGGTTCTTGAGCATGCAACTGGTTCTAGAGACCATGCAACCAGTTCTAGACCACGCAACTGGTTCTTGATGGTGCAACCAGTTGAAGACTAGGAAAACGGTTCTTGACCGTGCAACCGGTCCTAGACCGCGCAACCTGTTTCAGAGCACGGAACCGGTTCCAGAGCGCTCGGGCGGTTCCGGCAGGCGCCGGCGCTCACCTGAAGGCCTCGATCAAGCGCTCGACCTTCTGGGCCTCCCCCTGCACACGGATGTGGGACTGGAACTTGCGCAGCGCCTCGTCCAGCTCCATGCCCGAGAAGTCCATCTCGTCCACCACGCAGCTGCGGGAGAGCGGGACGCGCGAGCTGGCGCCGCGGCGGCCCCCGCGCGCGCGCCCGGCGCCCGCCGCTCACTCGAGGACGTCGCGGTTGAACTGCTTCTGCCGGTTGCCCAGGAACTCGCCGATCATCTGCCGGCTGAGCCCCTTGCGCTCCAGGATGAAGTGGGCCACCCCCACGGGGGTGTCCGAGAGGAAGCCCCTCTCGATCAGGTACTGGATCCCCTTCTCCGGCTTCCTGCGGCGGGAAGGGACCGCGTCAGCCCCGACGGACGCCCTGAGACACCCGGAACAGCCGCTGGCCCGTTGTAGAGTCACCTAGAATGTCCCTGTCCTGCCTATTGGGTCAGCTTGAACAGCCGCTGTCCTGCCTATGGAATCACCTGGAATGAAACTCGCTTTTCCTTGTAGGATCATCTAGAACCGTGTCTTGTCCTTGCTATGGTGCCACCTAGAACCAGGTCCTGTCCGTGGGGACACCTAGAACTGGATCCTGCCCTTGCCGTAGGGATACCTAGAACCATGACTTCTCTTTTCTATAGGAGCACCTAGAACCAGGTCCTGCCTATGCTATAGGGACACCTAGAACCACCTCCTGCCTGTGCCATAAAGACCTAGAACTAGCTCCTGCCCTTGCGGTAGAACCATGACCTGTCCTCGCCCTACGGACACCCAGAGCCGGGTGCTCCACAGAGACACCTAGAACCACAACCTGTCCTTGCCACAGGGACACCTAGAACCAGACCCTGCCCTCGCTCCAGGGACACCTAGAACCAGGTCCCGCTGCTCAATAGGGACACCTAGAACCACGACCTGTCCTTGCTGTAGGGACACCTAGAACTGGGTCTCACTGCTCCATAGGGACACCCAGAACCAAATCCCCCTGACCCATAGGGACATCTAGAACCACGACCTGTCCTTGCGTAGGGACACCGAGAACCAGACCCTGCCCTCACCCTAGGGCCCCCCCGAACCATGTCCCACTTCTCCATAGGGACACCTAGAACCAGACCCTGCCCTCGCCCCAGGGACATCCTGAACCGTGTCCCGCTGCTCCGCAGGGACACCCAGAACCACAACCTGTCCTTGCCATAGGGACACCTAGAACCAGACCCTGCCCTCACTCTAGGGACACCTAGAACCAGGCCCCGCTGCTCAATAGGGACACCTAGAACCATGAGCTGTCCTTTCCATAGGGACATCTAGAACCAGGCCCTGCCCTTGCCCTAGGGACACCCCAAACCGGGTGTCCAGAGGGACACCTAGAACCACAACCTCTCCTTGCTGTAGGGACACCTAGAACCAGATCCCGCTGCTCCATAGTGACACCTAGAACCATGATCTGTCCTTCCCATAGGGACACCCAGAACCAGGCCCTGCCCTCGTCCTAGGGACACCTGGAACCAGGTCCTGCTGCTCCATAGAGACACCTAGAACCATGATCTGTTCTTCCCATAGGGACACCCAGAACCAGGCCCTGCCCTCGTCCTAGGGACACCTGGAACCAGGTCCTGCTGCTCCATAGGGACACCTAGAACCATGACCTCTCCTTGCTGTAGGGACACCTAGAACCAGATCCCGCTGCTCCATAGTGACACCTAGAACCATGATCTGTCCTTCCCATAGGGACACCCAGAACCAGGCCCTGCCCTCACCCCAGGGACACCTAGAACCAAACCCTCCTGCTCCATAGGGACACCTAGAACCAGGCCCTGCCCTCACTCTAGGGACACCCTGAACCGGGTCCTGCTGCTCCATAGAGACACCTAGAACCACAACCTGTCCTTGCCGTAGGGACACCTAGAACCAGACCTTCCTGCTCCATAGGGACACCTAGAACCAGACCCTGCCCTCGTCATAGGGACACCTAGAACCAGGCCCCGCTGCTCAATAGGGACACCTAGAACCACAACCTGTCCTTGCTGTAGGGACACCTAGAACCAGACCCTGCCCCTCACTCTAGGGACACCTAGAACTAGACCCTCCCGCTCCATAGGGACACCTAGAACCACAACCTGCCCTCGCCGCAGGGTCCCCCCGACGCGCTCACTTGTTGAACAGGTTGAGGCCGATGCGGTACTGGCGCCGCTGCACCACGTCGTTGTGCAGCGCGGGCGAGTCCCAGCCCTGGCGCCCCTCGCGCTGGTACGTCCCCTTCCCGGGGACCCCCGCGGGCGGCGGCGGCGCCGACGGCGGCGGCGGCGGCACCGGGGCGGCCGCGGAGGCGCCGCGGAGGCTCTCGCGGGACGAGGAGCCCGTGGAGCAGTTGAGGCTGCCCTCGGAGCTGCTCCGGAGGCTCCCGTCGTCGTCGGAGCCGTCCGGCGGCGGCGGCGGGGGGGGGACGGCGGCGGCGGACGGGGGGGGCGGCTCGAAGCAGCGGTGGGGGGCGCGGGGGGGGCGCGGCAGCGTCCCCGTGTCCCCGTCGGGGGGGGGGGCCGCCCCGCTCGGAGCCGTCGCTGGGGGGCTCCACCGTGAGCAGCGGCGGGTGCCCCCCCCCGCCGCCGCCCCCCCCCGCCGCGGCCCCGGCACTCGGCGCACGGCGGGGGGGGGGGCGGCGGCGGCGGCCGCGGGGGGGGGCGGCGGCGGCGGCGGCGGGGGGGGCGGCGGGAGGGGGGCGCGGCCGGAGCCGCTGGGGGGGCGCGGGGGGGGCGGGGACGCCGGCGGCCCCTCCTCCAGGTAGAGGGTGACGTCACTGAAGGAGGTGGCCGCGCTGCCCCCCCCGCCGCCCCCCCCCGCCGCCGCCGCCGCCCCCCCCTCGGCGGGGGCCGCCGCCCCCCCGGGCGGGGTGGGGGCCCCGCCCCCCCCCGCCGCGCCCCCCCAGCGCCTCCTCGATGGACTCGGCCAGGGACTGCACCTTGGGGGGGCGGGGAAGGGGCGGGGTCAGCGCGGGGGCACGCCCACGGGGGGAGGGGACACGCCCACGGGGGAGGGGACACGCCCACGGGGGAGGGGACACGCCCACGGGGGGAGGGGACACGCCCACGGGGGGACACGCCCACGGGGGGGAGGAGGCGCCCCCCACCGTTCCGCCCCCAGAGCCCCTGGCCCCGCCCCCAGGCCGCTAGCCCCACGCAACCTCTAGCCCCGCCCCCAGAGCCCGAAGCTCCGCCCCAGACTCGCTAACCCTGCCTGAGGCCAAACTCCGCCCCCAGAGCTCCTAGCCCCGCCCCAGAGCAGCTAGCCCTGCCCCAGAACCCCTCTAGTCCCTCCCCTGGTGCCTAAGCTCCGCCCCATATGCTCTAGCCCCGCCCCCGGAGCCCCTAGCCCCACCCACACAGCCCCAGGTCCACCCTTGGAGCCTCTAGCCCCACCCTCAGATGCACTAGCTCCGCCCCCGAACCATTAGCCCCGCCCTCTAAACACAAACCCCACCCAGGTTCTCTAGCCCCGCCCCTGAGTCCCTAGCCCCGCCCTAGTGCACCAAACTCCACCCCAGAGTGTTTAGCCCCACCCCCAGGGCATCTAGTCCCACCCCCAGAGCCCCAAGCTCCACACCAGTCCCTCTAGCCCCTCCCCATAGCCCCTAGCCCCGCCTCCAGAGCCACAAACCCCTCCCCAAACCCTCTAGCCCCGTCCCCGGTGAGGCAAACTCCACCCCGTCCCCTCTAGCCCCACCCTCTGAGCCCCAAACTCCACCCCCAGCCGCTCTAGCCCCACTCCTGAGCCTTTACCCAGCCCCCAGTGCACAAAACTCCGCCCCAAACCCTCTAGCCCCACCCCTGATCCCCTAGCCCCGCCTCCAGAGCCTCAAACCCCACCCCAAACCCTCTAGCCCCGCCCCAGAGCACCAAACCCTACCCTCACCCCTCTAGTGCCGCCCTCAGAGCCCCAAACTCCACCCCCAGCTGCTCTAGCCCCGCCTCCAGAGCCCCAAACTCCACCCCAAACCCTCTATCCCCGCCCCTGAGCCCCTAAACCTCACCTCCACTAGCCCCGCCCCTGAGGCTCTAGCCCCTCCCCAGAGCCCCAAACCCCACCCCCAGCAGCTGTGGCCCCACCTCTAGAGCCCCAAACTCCACCCCAAACCCTCTAGTCCCACCCCTGAGCCCCAAACTCCACTCCCAGCTGCTCTAGCCCCGCCCCCAGTGCACCAGCTCCACCCAAAACCCTCTACCCCTGCTCTCGAGACCCAAGCCCCGCCTCCAGAGCCCCAAACTCCACCCAAAACCCTCTAGCCCCGCCCCCAGAGCCACTAAACCCCACTCCCTCTAGCCCCGCCCCTGAGCTTCGAGCCCCACCCCCAGAGCCCCAAACCCCACCCCCTCCAAGCCCGCCCCCAGAGTCCCAAACTCCACTCAAAACCCTTGAGCCCTGCCCCCTCCAGCCCCACCCCCTCTAGCCCCGCCCCCAGAGCCCCAAACTCCTCCCAAAACCCTTGAGCCCCGCCCCAGAGCCCCAGCCCCACCCCCAGAGCCCCAAACACCACCCAAACCCTTGAGTCCCGGCCCCTCCAGCCCCACCCCCTCTAGCCCGCCCCCAGAGCCCCAAACCCCACCCCAAACCCTTGAGCCCCGCCCCCAGAGCCCCACCCCCTCCAGCCCCCCCCGGAGCCCTAAACCCCACCCACTCCAGCCCTGCCCCCCAGAGCCCCCAACTCCGCCCCAAACCCTTGAGCCCCGCCCCCTCCAGCCCCACCCCCTCTAGCCCTGCTCCCAGAGCCCCAAACTCCGCCCCAAACCCTTGAGCCCCGCCCCCCTCCAGCCCCACCCCCTCTAGCCCCGCCCACTCTCCCCAGCCCCGCCCACCTGCTGCGCGAAGGCCTCGTCCAGATCCTCCTCGGTCCCCGCGGGGCCGAACTCGGCGGACGCCGAGAGCCGCCGGGACGTCCCCACGGCGCCGCCGCCGTCCCCCAACCGTCCCCGTCCCGGCGCCGCCGCCGTCCAGCCCCGCGCGGCAGGACCCGCCGTAGCGCGGCCCGCGGCGCGGCGCCCCGCCCCGGGCCCAGCGCGCCCTCGTCCCAGCGACGCCGGCTTGCCCTCGAAGTATGGCGGCGGCGGCGGCGGCGGCCCCCGGGCCCGGCGGCGGCGGCCCGCGGTCGTACTCCTCGAAGGAGAACTGCAGGCGCAGGCCGGCCAGCGCGCGGCGGCGCGCGCCCCCGCGCCTCGGCGCCGCTGCGCAGCCGCTCGAAACTGGCGCGCCATGCGGTAGCGCCGGAACGCCGCCTGGATGGTGCGCGCCGCGCGCCGCGAGCGGAAGTAGCCGCCGTATTTGCGCTCCAGGAGCTCCACCTGCGCGTGGGGGGGACGGCGACGAGGGCGCGGGGACAGGGGGACATGGAGGGGGACACAGGGACATCGAGAGGGACACGGGACATGGGGACATGGAGAGGGACATGGGGAGACAGGGGGACATGGGGATATGGAGAGGGACACGGGGGACATCGAGAGGGACATGGGGATAGGGGGAGGGACATGGGGACATGGAGAGAGACATGGGACACGGGGACATGGAGAGAGACACAGGGACATCGAGAGGGACATGGGGACATGGGGACATGGGGACATGGAGGGGGGACACGGGAACATGGAGAGGGACACGGGGGACATGGGGACATGGAGAGGGACATGGGGACATCGAGAGGGACATGGGGACATGGGGACATGGAGGGGGGACACGGGAACATGGAGAGGGACATGGGGACATAGGGACATGGAGAGGGACATGGGGACATCAAGAGGGACACGGGGACATCGAGAGGGACACGGGGACATGGGGACATGGAGAGGGACACAGGGACATCGAGAGGGACATGGGGACATGGGGACACGGAGAGGGATGGGGGACATGGGGACATGGGGACATGGGGACATGGAGAGAGACACAGGGACATCAAGAGGGACATGGGGACATGGGGACATGGGGACATGGAGGGGGGACACGGAACATGGAGAGGGACACGGGGACATGGGGACATGGAGAGGGACACAGGGACATCGAGAGGGACATGGGGACATGGGGACATGGGGACACGGAGGGGGGACACGGGAACATGGAGAGGGACACGGGGACATCGAGAGGGACATGGAGAGGGACACAGGGACATCGAGAGGGACATGGGGACATGGGGACATGGGGACACGGAGGGGGGACACGGGAACATGGAGAGGGACACGGGGACATGGGGACATGGAGAGGGACACAGGGACATCGAGAGGGACATGGGGACATGGGGACATGGGGACACGGAGAGGGATGGGGGACATGGGGACATGGGGACATGGAGAGGGACATGGGGAGACAGGGGGACATGGAGGGGGACACAGGGACATCGAGAGGGACATGGGGACACGGAGAGGGACATGGGGACATGGAGAGACAGGGGGACATGGAGGGGGACACAGGGACATCGAGAGGGACATGGGGGACATGGGGACATGGGACAACGGAGGGGGGACACGGGAACATGGAGAGGGACACGGGGACATCGAGAGGGACATGGAGAGGGACACAGGGACATCGAGAGGGACATGGGGACATGGGGACATGGGGACACGGAGGGGGGACACGGGAACATGGAGAGGGACACGGGGACATGGGGACATGGAGAGGGACACAGGGACATCGAGAGGGACATGGGGACATGGGGACATGGGGACACGGAGAGGGATGGGGGACATGGGGACATGGGGACATGGAGAGGGACATGGGGAGACAGGGGGACATGGAGGGGGACACAGGGACATCGAGAGGGACATGGGGACACGGAGAGGGACATGGGGACATGGAGAGACAGGGGGACATGGAGGGGGACACAGGGACATCGAGAGGGACATGGAGAGGGACATGGGGACATCAAGAGGGACACGGGGACATCGAGAGGGACACGGGGACATGGGGACATGGAGAGGGACGTGGGGACATGGGGAGACAGGGGGACATGGACGGGGGACACGGGAACATGGAGAGGGACACGGGGACATGGGGACATGGAGAGGGACACAGGGACATCGAGAGGGACATGGGGACACGGAGAGGGACATGGGGACATGGAGAGGGACGCGGGGACATGGGGAGACAGGGGGACATGGAAAGGGACACGGGGACATGGAGAGGGACGTGGGGACATGGGGAGACAGGGGGACATGGAGGGGGACACAGGGACATCGAGAGGGACATGGGGACATGGGGACATCAAGAGGGACACGGGGACATCGAGAGGGACACGGAGACATGGGGGATATGGGGACATGGAAAGGGACACAGGGACATCGAGAGGGACGTGGGGACAGGGGGAGGGACATGGGACATGGAGAGAGACGTGGGGACACGGGGACATGGGGACACAGGGACATGGAGAGAGACACAGGGACACCGAGAGCGACACAGGGACATGGGGACATGGAGAGGGACACAGGGACACAGGGAGGGACATGGGGACATGGAGAGAGACACAGGGACATGGGGACACAGGGACATCGAGAGGGACACAGGGAGGGACATGGGGCACAGGGACATGGGGACAGCGAGAGGGATATGGGGACAGGGAGAGGGACACGGGGACGCAGGGAGGGATATGGGGACACGGGGACATCGAGAGAGACATGGAGACGCAGGGACACAGCATGGGGGACATGGGGTCATTGAAAGAGACACAGGGACATGGGGACAGGGACACAGGGATGGGGACACAGGGACACGGGGACATTGAGAGAGACAGGGGACATGAGAAGGGACATGTGGACAAAGGGGTGGGGACACAGGAAGGGACACGGGGACATTGAGAGAGACATGGGGACATGAGAAGGGACACAGGTGAGGACACGGGGACAGGGACATGGGGAGATGGGGACAGGGACGCGGGAGGGGGCAGATGAGTGAGAGGGACGTGGGGACAGGAAGAGACCCGTGAGGAGGGTGACAGAAGCGCGGTGACACCCGGGGACAGGGCTGGTGACACCCGGGGACGGGGGCAGAAACCCATTGGGATGGAGGGGGGGGGGCAGCACCCGCCTTGCAGGGGGACAGGGACCCTCCTGGGGGGGGGGGGACACTTGTCCCACAGAGCCCCCCCCCCACGAGGACATCCCCCCATGGGGACATCTTGTGCCATGGGGACCCCCAGGGACACCCCCTCCCACGAGGACACCCCCCCCCATGGGGACACCCCTCCCATAGGGACTCCTGTCCCATAGGAACCCTCCTCCCATGGGGACACCCCTTCCCACGGGGACCCCTGTCCCACGGGGACCCCCCTCCCTTACCCCCCCCCTTGTCCCCCCCCCGCTGTCACCTTCTTGTCCTGCAGGTCGCTGGACAGCTCGTAGGAGTCGCTGAGCGCGCGGGGCCGCCGACCCTCCTCCTCCTCCTGCTGCAGCCGCAGGGCCACGCTGGCCGGGGGGGGCGGCAGCCGGGGGGGCGCGCGCGCCCAGCCCCCCCCCTGCGCCCCCGCCGCCGCTGCGGGGGGGGGCGCCTCGCCCGGGGGGGGCGCCGGGCCCGCTGGGCCCCCCCCGCCGGCCTCGCCTGCCGGGAGCGCCGTCCTCCACGCTGCGGAGAGGGGGGGCGAGGGGGGGTCAGGGGGGGCTGCGTGAGACCCCCCCCAATGCACGAGACCCCCCCCAATGCCACGAGACCCCCCAAAACGGGACCCCCCCCAATGCACTGAGCACCCCGTCCTCCACGCTGCGGAGAGGGGGGGCGAGGGGGGGTCGGGGGGGGCTGCACGAGACCCCCCCAATGCACGAGACCCCCCCCAATACACTGAGACACTCCTCAATGCACCACCCCCCAATGCACCGGGACCCCCCCAATGCAGCGGGACCCCCCCAATGCATGAGACACCCCCAAAACGGGACCCCCCCCAATGCACTGAGCACCCCGTCCTCCACGCTGCGGAGAGGGGGGGCCGGGGGGGGGTCAGGGGGGGCTGCACGAGACCCCCCACCATGCACGAGACCCCCCCCCCAATACACTGAGACACCCCCCAATGCACCAGACCCCCCCCAATACACTGAGACCCCCCCAATACACTGAGACACCCCAATGCACTGGACCCCACCACCCACAGGGACCCCCACCCAATGCACGAGACCCCCCAATGCACCTGGACCCCCCCACTGCACAAGGACCCCCCCAATGCACCTGGACCCCCCCCAATGCACCAGACCCTCCCAATACACTGAGACACCCCCAATGCGCTGGGACCCCCACCCACAGGGACCCCCCCAATGCACGAGACCCCCCAATGCACGAGACCCCCACAATGATCCAGGACACCCCCAATGCACCTGGACCCCCCAATGCACCTGGACCCCCCCACTGCACAAGGACCCCCCACAATGCACCGGACCCCCCCCAATGCACGAGACCCCCACAATGATCCAGGACACCCCCAATACACTGAGACACCCCCAATGCGCCGGGATCCCCCCAATGCGCTGGGACCCCCACCCACAGGGACCCCCCCCACTGCATGAGACCCCCCCCAATACACTGAGAAACCCCCAATGCACCGGGACCCCCCCAAAACGGGACCCCCCCCACTGCACGAGCCCCCCCCAATACACTGAGACCCCCCCAATGCACCTGGACCCCCCCACTGCACAAGGACCCCCCCAATACACTGAGACCCCCCACTGCACCAGGACCCCCCCACTGCACTGAGCCCCCCGCCCTCCACGTTGTGGGGGGGGGTGTGGGAGGGCTGCACGAGACCCCCCCCAATGCACGAGACCCCCCCCCACTGCGCCAGGACACCCCCCCCAATGTGCTGGGACCCCCCCCAATACATGAGACCCCCCCAAAATGGGACCCCCAATGCGCTGGGACCCCCCCAATGTGCTGGGACCCCCCCAATACATGAGACCCCCCCAAAATGGGACCCCCAATGCGCTGGGACCCCCCCAATGTGCTGGGACCCCCCCCCAATACATGAGACCCCCCCAAAATGGGACCCCCAATGTGCTGGGACCACCCCCCCAATACATGAGACCCCCCCAAAATGGGACCCCCAATGCGCTGGGACCCCCCCCAATGTGCTGGGACCCCCCCCAATACATGAGACCCCCCCAAAATGGGACCCCCAATGTGCTGGGACCACCCCCCAATACATGAGACCCCCCCAAAATGGGACCCCCAATGCGCTGGGACCCCCCCAATGTGCTGGGACCCCCCCCAATGTGCTGGGACCCCCCCAATACATGAGACCCCCCCAAAATGGACCCCCAATGTGCTGGGACCAATGGGGGACACGGAACCACCACGGGGGACACGGAACCACCATGAGGCACCATGGGGCACCCAGGGCCACCACAGGGGACACAGAGCCATCACAGGGGACACAGAGCCACCATGGGGCACCCAGAGCCCAACTAGGGCCACCGCTGGGCACCCAGAGCCACCTCAGGGGACACAGAGCCCATCTTGGGCCACCACAGGGGACCCAGGGCCACCAGAGAGCCACCACGGGGCACCCAGGGCCACCACGGGGTACCCAGAGCCACCATGGGGGACACGGAACCACCACGGGGGACACGGAGCCACCATGAGGCACCATGGGGCACCCAGGGCCACCACAGGGGACACAGAGCCCATCTAGGGCCACCATGGGGCAGCCAGGGCACCACAAGGGACACAGGGCCACCATGGGGGACCCAGAGCCCATCTAGGGCCACCACGGGGGGACAGGGCCACCACAGGGGACAAAGAGCCACCATGGGGGACACGGAGCCACCATGGGGCACCATGGGGCACCCAGGGCCACCACAGGGGACACAGAGTCACCACAGGGGACCCAGAGCCCATCTAGGGCCATCACAGGGGACCCAGAGCCACCACAGGGGACCCAGGGCCACCTCAGGGGACCCAGAGCCATCTAGGACCACCATGGGCACCCAGAGCCACCACAGGGACACAGAGCCACCAGGAGGCACCCAAAGCCCAACTAGGGCCATCGCCGGGCACCCAGAGCCACCTCAGGGGACACAGAACCCATCTTGGGCCATCACAGGGACACAGAGCCACCTCAGGGACACAGAGCCATCTAGGGCCACCATGGGGCACCCAGGGCCACCTCAGGGGACACAGAGTCACTATGGGGCACCCAGAGCCCATCTAGGGCCACCACAGGGTACCCAGAGCCACCATGGGGCACCCAGAGCCACCAGAGGGGACACAGAGCCACCATGGGAGACCGAGAGTCCATCCAGAGCCACCACGGGGTACCCAGAGCCACCACAGGGGACACAGAGCCATCTAGGGTCACCATGGGGGACACAGAGCCACCACTGGGGACACAGAGCCCACCCAGGGCCACTATGGGGCACCCAGGGCCACCACAGGGGACCCAGATCCCATCCAGGGCCACCACGGGGCACCCAGGGCCACCACAGGGGACACAGAGCCACTATGGAGCACCCAGAGCCCATCTAGGGCCACCATGAGGTACCAGGGCCACCACGGCGGACCCAGAGCCACCACAGGGGACACAGAGCCACTTCAGGGGACCTGGAGCCCATCTAGGGTCACCATGGGGAACCCAGGGCCACCTCAGCGGACACAGAGCAACCACAGGGGACCCAGGCCCACTTCAGGGGACCCAGAGCCATCTAGGGCCACCACGGGGCACCCAGAGCCACCACAGGGGACACAGAGCCACTTCAGGGGACACAGAGCCATCCAGGGCCACTACGGGGCACCCAGAGCCACCATGGGGCACCCAGGGCCACCACAGGGACCTAGAGCCCATCAGGGCCACCACAGGGACCCAGAGCCACCACGGCGCACCCAGAGCCACCACTGGGGACACAGAGCCACCTCAGGGGACACAGAGCCATCTAGGGCACCATGGGGGACACAGAGCCACCACTGGGGACACAGAGCCCATCCAGGACCACTATGGGGCATCCAGAGCCACCACGGGGGACACAGAGCCACCATGGGGGACCCAGAGCTCATCCAGAGTCACCACAGGGTACCCAGAGCCACCATGGGGCAGCCAGAGCCACCACGGGGGACACAGAACCACCACAGGGGACACAGAGCCATCTAGGGCCACCATGGGGCACCCAGGGCCACCACAGGGGACACAGAGTCACCAGGGGCACCCAGATCCCATCCAGAGCCACCACGGGGCACCCAGAGCCACCACAGGGGACACAGAGCCACCTCAGGGGACCTAGAGCCCATCTAGGGCCACCACGGGTGACACAGGGCCACCACAGGGGACACAGGGCCATCACAGGGGACAAAGAGCCACCATGGGGCACCCAGAGCCCATCTAGGGGCCACCATGGGGCACCCAGGGCCACCACGGGGCACCCAGAGCCACCACGGGGACAGAGAGCCACTTCAGAGGACCTAGAGCCCATCTAGGGGCACCCAGGGCCACCTCAAGGGACACAGAGTCACTATGGGGCACCCAGCGCCCATCCAGGGCCACCACGGGGCACCCAGGGCCACCACAGGGGACCCAGAGCCCATCTTGGGCCACCACGGGGCACCCAGGGCCACCCAGAGCCCTCCGGGGCCCACAGGACCCATCCCCCATAAGGCCCCCCCGGGGGACACCAACGTGGGGACACGCGTGGGGGGGGGTGTCACCATGCACCCCCCCTCCTCCCCCCCCGGCACAGAGCGGCGCGAGGGGCCCCGGCGTCCGGGCGCCCCCCCCTCCCCATAACCCCCCCTTCTCCATCAGAGGGGCCCAGGCGTCCGGGGGGGGGGGGGGGAGGGGAGCAGATGGGGGGGGGTCCTGCGTGCGCGGGGGGGGGGGGGGAGGCCCCAGGGGCCTGAGGGATCCGGGGGGGCTGAGGGGATGTGGGGGGGGTCATGGGGATCCGGGGGGGTCCGGGGGGAACCGGGAGGTTCGGGGGGGGTCCGGGAGGTCCGGGGGGTTCGGGGGGGGAACCGGGAGGTCCGGGGGGGGTCCGGGAGGTCCGGGGGGGTCCGGGAGGTCCGGGGGGTTCCTGGGAGGTTCGGGGGGGTCCAGGGGTATCCGGGGTGTTCGGGGGGGGGGTCCGGGAGGTCCGGGGGGATCCAGGAGGTTCGGGGGGTCCCTGGGAGGTTCGGGGGGGCCCGGGGGGGGCCCCGACTCACCGCGCAGCAGGCGCTGCCGGAGCGGCCCCCGCCGCCGCTCCGCCGTGCACTGCAGGCACCACATGGCGCCCGCCGGATCCGAACCGGGATCGGGATGCGAACCGGGATCGGGATGCGAACCGGGATCGGGATGCGAACCGGTCCCGGGATGCGAACCGGGATCGGGATGCGAACCGGGATCGGGATGCGAACCGGGATCGGCCGCGCCCGGAGGGGGGGGGGGGGGCAGCCGGGGACCCCCCCCGGTGTGGGGGGTGGCGGGGGGGGGGGCGCCGGACGCCGGGGCCCCCCCCGGTTCCGCTGTGGGGGGGGGTTCGGGCGTTGGAGGGGGGCGCGCGCGCCCCGCCGGGCCCCGGCGCATGCGCGGCGGGCGCTGCCCCCCGGCCGGCCCCGCCCGCGCTGGCGGTTGCCGTGGCGACGCGGCGGGCGGGCGGGGCCGCTGGCGTCACCATGGAGACCCCCCCCCCCCACCCCGGAGGGGAGGGGAGGAGGGGGTTCCCGCCGCCGGCTCCGCCCCCCTGCTACGTCACCGCACGCCCCCTCCCCGAGGAGTCCCCAAGATGGAGGCGTTGCCATGGCGACCCTCCCCCAAGACCCCCGAAGTGCCCCGATCCCTATGGATCCTATGGGGCCCTATAGGTCCCTATAGATCCTATGGGTCCCTATGGACTCCATAGGGCCATAGGCTACACAGAGGCCCCTATAGGTTCCAGGAGACTCTACAGCCCCCTGGGATCCCTATAGCCCCTATGGGACCCTATAGGATCCTAGAGCCTCCTGGAGATCCATATGGCCCCTACAGATCCCTGGGGGTCCATATAGCCCCTATAGATCCCTGGGGTCTATACAGTCCCTATGGGTCCCTGGGAGCTCACAGAGCCCCTGTGTGGGTCCATATGGCCCCTATAGATCCCTGGGGGTCCATAGAGCCCCTATAGATCCCTGGGGTCTATACAGTCCCTATGGGTCCCTGGGAGCTCACAGAGCCCCTGTGTGGGTCCATATGGCCCCTATAGATCCTGGGGGTCCATAGAGCCCCTATAGATCCCTGGGGTCTATACAGTCCCTATGGGTCCCTGGGAGCTCACAGAGCCCCTATATATCCCTGTGGGTCCATATGGCCCCTATAGATCCCTGGGGGTCCATATAGCCCCTATAGATCCCTGGGGTCTATATAGTCCCTATGGGTCCCTGGGAGCTCACAGAGCCCCTATATATCCCTGTGGGTCCATATGGCCCCTATAGATCCCTGTGGGTCCATATGGCCCCTATAGGTCCCTGTGGGTCCATACGGCCCCTATAGATCACTGGGGGCCATGGGGTCCCTATAGCTCCTATAAGCTGCTCAATGATGGGGACAGGGAGGAGCCTGCAGTGGCCATAACAAGGGGGAGGGGACAAGGGGACAGGGGGGAGGGGCTGCGGGGACACACGGGGGGAGGGGCGGCCCCGCGGGGGCCCAGGCGTCCGCGGGGGGGGGGGGGGGCGGGAGGCGCCATAGAGAGGTGGGGGGCGGGGGGACAAGGGGACAAAGTGACAGGGGGACAAGGGGACAGGGGTACAAACAGATGGGGGGGGGGGCTGCTCCTGGCTGTGGCTGGACAGGGAGGGGGGACAGGGAGGGGGGGGAGAAAATAGAGTCATGGGGACACGGGGGGGGACACGGGGGTGGGACATGGGGGGACACACGGGGATGGGGACATGAGGGGGACACGGGGGGGGACACGGGGATGGGGACATGGGGGGGACACGGGGGGGGACACGGGGATGGGGACACGGGGGGGGGGACACGGGGATGGGGACACAGGGGGGACACGGGGGGGACACGGGGGGGACACAGGGGGGGGACATGGGGAGGACACGGGGATGGGGACACGGGGATGGGGACATGGGGGGGACACGGGGGGGGGACATGGAGGGGACACGGGGGGGGGGGACACGCGGGTGGCCGGGTCTGATGGAGGCGGGTCCAGCCCCCCCCTCACCCCCCACCCCAATGCCCAACCCGGGGGTTGGGGGGGGCCCCGGCGTCCGGGCTGCCCCCCCCCCCCCCCCACCGTCCCCCCTGACCCCAGGGCGGGGGGGGGGCCCCGGCGTCCGGGCGCCGCCCACTCACGTGTCCCCGTCCATGGCGGCCCCGGCGGGGCCCAGGCGTCCGGGGCTCCCTTTTGGGGCTGGGGGCAGAAGGGGCCCAGGCGTCCGGGGCTCCCTTTGGGGGCTGGGGGGGGCAGAAGGGGCCCAGGCGTCCGGGCGCCCGGGGTTCCCTTTGGGGGGCGGACGGGGACGGACGGGGCCCAGGCGTCCGGGCGCGGCCCCTCCCTTCCTGCCCCGGCCGGACGCCTGGGCCCCTCCGGCCGCGCTCCGGGCTCGGAAGCCGCCGGGACCGGACGTGGGCCCGCCCGGACGCCTGGGCCCCTGCGGACCCCCCCCCGCCCCACACCCCATCGTGATAGTGACGCCCCCCAATC